>NC_030852.1:14864772-14911902 GCF_000208745.1 Theobroma cacao
ATGATGAACTGATTTTTATTCTAAGAGAAATGAAGAGAAAATGATGAAAAATGGTTAAATGTGATAGAAAAACAAAGTGAAAAGTTAACAGAGTTAATGTCCCATTTTTGACCGAATTTTCCAAGGAGGAAAGTGAGCTGATTTTGGTGATTTTAGAGGGTTATTGGCTGATATTTAATGGTTAGAAATGTTGGAGAGAAAATGGGACAATTGAGTGCTAAAATGGAGCGCGTTAACAATTTATCGGGTAAAGTGCCAAAAATAGGTTAATACCACGTTTAAGCCATTTTAGGCTATTGCATTTCATACCATGCATTAGTATAGGATTTAAGTCAATTACATAGTGATTTAGCATCAATGTGGTGAATTGTGTAATTTTTGCAATGTGTTTAGGAAGATAGCCTTCTAGTAAAGGCAAGGAAGTCGTACCCGACGAATAGTGATCAGGACACCTAAAAAGCATTTAATTTGTACAAAGTATGAGTAAACCTATTATTATTGTAAATTATCTACAGTTTATTTTTAAATGCTCTTTATGTATTTTATGAAACGAAAATGAGATTGAAATTGGACTTTTGATGTTTTAGAAATAAATTTGACAAATAAATATATTGTGTTGATTATTTGAAATAAGAAACTTTTGATCATGAAATTGAGTAATTAGAGGCTGCCAATTGTCTTGAAAAATATATTTTCCTATGAATGGCTTATGATATATGAGTATATGTGGCTATATTTTATAATTGCATTGGAAATTTATGTAAGCTGTCTTTTACTATGCAGGCTGGATAAATAAATAAAAGCCATGTTATACTGTTGAAATTTTATTAAAATTGGTGGGCTTAGTCACTACGGTGACGGGTTTCCATAGACTGCCTATTAGAAGGGTACGGTAAACTCGGTTGCATAGTTACTCCGATTGTAGACGCGAGGAGGGTAACTCCCAGGATAGTGTTAGAGCTCACTTCACGTCGAACCCTCACGTGAATGTGTAACTCAGCCAACGCCAAGGAACGACTTGTTTTCAAAACTAACATGTGTTTAACATGTAAATATCTTAACAACCTTGACGGACTCGGTTAGATGCCTCAGCCAAGGTATCCCCGAGGACTAGTTTTTGGCTTGAGCCTTGTTTTTAATAAAAGTCATAAGCTTTAACAACTGTTTTGGTAAATTACAAATATTTTATGGTTTAAGAAATAAATTGAAAACCTTATGAAATGGTTTGTGATTTGTTGTTTAAACTTGCCTCCATTTTACTTGCCTTTAGATATTTATAAGAATGTTTGTTTACTCATTGGGATTGCAAAATCTCACCCACCTCCTTTCTAAATATTTCAAGCCTGTGGTAGCTTGTAGATACCCGATTTTGTAGAGGATTCTAGTTGACCCCTCTATCTCACAGATAGTAGATTACTATCACCAACACTTGGTGTATTTATGAGCCATTTGTCATTATAATTATTATTGTACATTATAACTTTGTAAATTATTGTATGTATGAATTTATTTTACTTCCACGTTACAAAAGATTACTTATACGTGTTTCTATAAATATTATTTTATATAAAAATGCTATATTTTAGTCAATATTTTGAATAGTAATATTTATCTATAAATACTTTAAAAAAAATAAAAAAAATAAATTTTGTCTTTTGATTTACTTGAACCAGAAATGACTGGTAATTGTTTAAAACGGAATGTTTAACAATGATTGCTCACAGGAAAGGCAAGAAACTGATACGTAAGCCTTGCGGGGTTTCGATTGGCATTCCGGGTAATGAGTGTCAATTGAGACATCGTGACGGTTGTCATGGGCCGAAGGGAGGTTTCAGGTCCTGACAACCATTTTGCCCCTATTGTGAAAAATATTGCCACCTCTAGTTTTCTTTGTGTTTTCATCATTACACATTATTTATTCGATCTTATGCCTATTTAGATCTTAAAATATCATAAAACCTTTTTCTGGGAGCTTTTTAGAGAAAATGACGAAACTACCCCTAGCTCTTGTTATTGTGTCTATGCGTAATTATGAGCCTATAAGGGTTGAGGTCTCACAATAGTAGCTAGGTACTCCTTACAGTTCCTCCTCTAATGCCCAAGTTTGCCACAATGATGGCAAATATTCTTCTCTTTGTCCTTTTTGACATCTCCTTTAGGCTTCAGTGCCTTCTCATTTTGGGATTTTACCTTATTCCCTTTTTAGGCTTTATTCTTCTATTGCTTCGTATGAGCCTTGGAAGAAGAAATAAGAAGCAATGATCCCTTATCTTTCCCGATGGACCTCTCTGCTGTGTCTAGCATATTTAGAAGTTCGGGAAGAGTGGCTTCCAATTGATTCATATGGAAGTTCAACACGAATTGACTGAAGCTGTTAGGAAGAGATTGTAAAACTAAGTCTATACTTAGCTCATGATCCACAACTAATCCCAATTGTCCAAGTCTCTTGATGAGTTTAATCATCTTCAGCGCATGGGGTTTAACAGAACTACCTTCTGCCATCTTGCATCAAAATAGTTCTTTAGAGATCTCATATATCTCAGTGCGCCCTTCCTTATTGAACAATTCTCTAAGGTGAAGAACCATGAATTGGACATCCGTGTGTTCATGCTACTTTTAGAGCTCAGGGATCATACTGGCTAGCATCACGCATGCTACTTGATCATCATCATTCTTATGACGTTGATATGCTTCCTTATCCTCAGTATTAGCATCAACGATAGGGACTGGTGGAATAGAAGTGTTAAGGACATAGGATTTCTTCTCCTGTTTCAAGACGATCTTGAGGTTTCGAAACTAATCAAGGAAGTTTGGGCCAGTGAGTTTATTTGCGTCCAAGATGCTCCGTAGTGGCAGATTATTAGCCAAGTATATAAATTATGCCTAAATAGATAATGTAAAGCAATAAGTAAACATCATGCATAAATTATTTAAAATAAGGTTTTAAAATTTTAAATAGTTCTTCCACTATTTTCTACAAGATGATAACCCTCCATAGCACCTTGAGAAATCTCTACTAGGATTCTCTTAGTGAGCTAGGATCCCATCCATCTAGTCATGGCCTTGAGTGTGCTCAACAAACTATGATAGGTGGATTAGGTAGGTAACAGAGCTTACCAATTGTATCTCTATACAACTCCTGGATTAGCTAGCTGACAAAACATTACCTAAACATATCATGTATGTTTCGCCTAGCCTTTGCCTTTAGTTTCCATAATAATCAAGTTTCCAAGCATCTGAGTTTTATGAAACTAGTTGATTAAGACCCACCAATAACACAAACATACTCATGTAAAAGTGTGGCCTTGAGTGTGCTCAACAAGCCTTCGATTAAAAGAGCAACCAGGTTATCTTGCTATATGGTGGAAGGCAACTTAATCATACATGGTATGTGACTCAATATTTACTGAGGGATTTTATCCTTTTCGTTTTATTAAGGTCTCATTTGATTAGCATGCATAGCATTTAATATATCGCATAAAATTAAATCTATGACATGCTATTCTACTAAGATGGTTATGGACTTTCCTACTCTAGTTTCCTTGAGCCATAAAAGGAAACTGGTTGGTCAAATCTTAGGGGATAACATACATTAAGCACTTCATGCCTTAGCTTGCATCCACCTTTAGCTCTTCATGGCACCTTTGATCTTTATCTTTAGATTTACAAAATTTCTTTCCTAATCTAATCCTATTTCTAATTACAAATGAATATAGAAACCTCGAGTTACATTTGAGGGGAGTTAGATGAGAAGAGAATTTTACAAACCAAGAATGTAAGAAATAAGGTATGGTTCACAAACCCTATTCGAAAAGATTTCCACAAATAGCAGTTTAACCAAACATCCACAATCATATTGGGTCTATAGTCCATAACCATCAACAAACATCCACAATTTAGTTATAAACATATAAAGTAAACATGCTCAATATGATGATGATCTGGCATTTCATTTGAAAAATATCACTCAACCATTGAGGATCATAGTTCAAATCATTTGATGCTTAGGTTTGAAAAGATTTAATAATTTTTAAAAAATAATTTTTTTAAATTACTTAGTAAAGGAATTGATCATATCAAGGCCTCTAGCTTGCTCAAATCATATGTGAATTAATTCTATTAGTAAGTTCTTTCTAATAAAGCTTCTTTAATTAGAAACCTTAGCCAATTTAGGAAACTTCTTAGTTTGAGTATCTATCATAAACCATTTTAAAAGGTTTCATGATCCAAATCATGTGTCCTAAATATTTTAGGACGGTCCTTATCCACCTTTTAATCTTGTATTATCCATTCATTAATTGTAGAGTTCTAATCATTATTAGAGGTCCTAATTTCTTAGTAAATTTATCTTAATTAAAATCTATCCTAATTGGATTAGGATGTCATCTACTCAAGTTGACTTTTCATTTTAATTAAAATTATCTAATCTAATTAGATGTGGATATATTTAAATCATAATCCCTTAATTTAGGGAGTCTTCATCAAATGAGGAAGACAATATTTTTGGAGATTTAATATCAATCAATTTAAAATTGATTGATTCCATCAAGGATTCAAACTTCTTGATTTTAGGCATATATCCCTAACATTTAGGAGTCGATGATTGGCTAAGGAAAGAATCCTTCCTGATCATTGAGTGTCCAATTTCTCCAACAAACAACCTCTTTCAATAAAGCGGTTGCATCCATGGTAATGGGAGGTGCGGCATCCATGTGTGGCGGCACCATGCACAACCTCTATCATGAGTGCCGTTTCACATGCAAAGGACATTCCTTTAATTTAGTTAAATGTCCAACCACTCAAAAATTAATTCAAATTCAGAATTTTATCCTTTGATTGAAACTTTCAAATGAGGATAATATTCTGAAATTTTCAGAATTAATTTTGCTAGATTATCTTGCCATTCAAAACCGATTTCCAAGCTATAACTATTCTCTGAACTGTTTTCAAATTTCAATAATTAATAGCGTAAATCAGATTTTTTGGCCATGAAAATTTCCAGAAATAATCCTCATTGAACATTTTAATAAAGATAATTTTTCTGGAATTTTTCAGAATTAATTTTCAAGAGTTTTTTTTCAATTAAAACTGAAATTCATGCCTTAACAGTGAACTGGATAGATTTATATTTGCACCACTTTTCTTGCTTGAAATTAGCATATTTGACCATGATATTTTTCAGAAATAATCCTTATTGAACATTTTAATACAGATAATTTTTATGGAATTTTTCAGAATTAATTTCCAAGACTTTTTTGTTAATTAAAACTGAAATTCATGTCATAACAGTGAGCTGGACTGCTCTCACTTTTTTCTCCAATTTCTTGCTTAAAATCAGCCTATTTAATCATGAACATTTCATGATTTTGCTGTCCACATATCCAGCAATAAATGTGTAACAATTACATATTTGTTTTGCTGGAAATTAAGCACAAATAGATGCAAAATTCTGCACCTAAAACCGTGTGTGTGCTGCCTTACAAGGCAGCCTCCAAAACCGTTCCTTATGGTGTCCTTTTTTCTTGTGCTTCCTTTGCGCAATGCAAAACACACATTAGTTAAGTCTATATATGATTTAAATAAGTCAAAATAAGATTAAAAAAGGCTAAAAATGTTGCTGGGCAGAATTAAATGAAATTCACAAAGCAGACTTTTTGAAAAATCGATTTTAACAAAATCGCAGCAAATCAGAATGCAAAACAACTATTTGTTAATCAAGCATCCATTGAACATGAACAAGCACTCAAATGGCATGAAAGGGGCTCTGATACTATTGTTGGGTGAGGGCTGATCATGCATCAAATACAAATAAAATACAACGAAAATAAATTTAAAATTAAATTACGGCACACCTTCCTAAGATCTCTTTCATGCCAAGTTGAGTACAGAATTAAATTACAAATAAAATATATATGATCATATCAAGTTTACCTAAATAACAAAGGTTGATGAATCCTTTCTTAAACCACCAAATCAACCTTCAAATAGCTCAACCACTGTTGGTCCCAAGTAAATGTGCTAGAGGGGGGTGAATAGCATAATTTGGCTCTTTTAAAAATTGGCTCTAAGTGGGAACAAATGCAAGATAAAAGAAGGAATGAAATTGAAACAAAAAAAGAATAGACAACATACCAGAATTTAGAGTGGTTCGGTCCAAGACCTACAATCGGTGAAATTCACAAGCTTCCACCAAGTTTTACAATGGCTTTTACCAGGCTTAGCCAAAACCTTTCACAATAGTTTTTACCGGGATCAACTAAAACCCAACACCTAACTTTTTAAGGCTAAGTTAGAACCTATACTCAATCAAGCAATCCTAGCTTGAATCAATCCCTTAGAGTGACCCGCTCACTTTAAGAATATAGGGAGAAAAGTGATAAGAGTGTACCTATGATCACAAAGTTGATCTAAGTGGTACAAGGTGTAGTGCAGATCAGAATTACAAAGATAGGAGTCGAGTGCAGTAAATGAACAGAGAGTATTTGTTAGTTTTTGAGCTCTTTTGGACTTGGAAGCCTTCAACCTGCTTTTCTAGCCATTGGAAGTCCCTTTTATACTTGAAAAATCAGCTTTGATGTGGGTTAGACAGTTTTTGACCCGTTGGAAATAGTTTGGTAACAGTTTTGGCCGTTAATCTATCTTCTAGTGCACAATTCAAATTTTCTGGTAGAATGCTCTTAGTCGACTAAGTTGCTTCTGTCTTTTGTTCTCTGCTTCTGGTAGTGAGCACTTAGTTGACTAACTTCCTTGTTTGTCGATTAAGCTGGTTCTGTCTTGAAGTCCAGATTTTTAGCAGTAGACTCTTAGTCGAGTAAACCATTTCTTGGTCGACCAGGTCTTTTCTATTTCTTAATACTCTTAAGCCCGCCAACTTCTGATTTGAATTTTAGCTTACTAATACCCTTCATTATCCAACTAAGAGGCTTCTGTTTTGTTAACTAGTTGTGGCTTCTTATTCATATGCCATTTTGATATGTCCCATGGAATTATTTATTTATCATTGGCATACAATTCTTGTCCTGCACACTCAAGTAGAATTATTAAACACAAATGAATGGGAATGTTTTATTATCATCAAAAACTAATGGAGCCAACAACCACCTCAGCCCGGTTGTTGCAAACCAAAGCTGTCCAAGGAATCCTTGTGCAACCTCTAATGGTGATCCACACTAATGAATTAGAAAATACTTCTTTATGGATTGGGAGTGCTATGCCTTGACAATGTACTAGCAAAGATGAGTTTCATAAACTCATAATCCACAAAAAATTGTGGGGCTGAACACACAAAAGAAATCAAGTGAATGAAAAGCTATTTTTCTTCACACAAGGAACGACAAGACAAAAGGAATTTCTAATGTGCCGTTCCTATTGTTTTTTTTTCAACCGTTTTCTCTCATTTGGTTTGGAGGCTATAGCAAGGTATTTATACCTTGGATTAAGTTTAAACCCTAATTACAAAGCTATTTTGTAATTGCCAATTAATCCAATAACTTGAATAAACAATTTAATTAAGTCCTTAAGAAGCCCAATTAACTTAATTGTTTAATTTAATCAATTAGGCCCAATATCTTAATTAAACAATTTAATTAATTAAACCCAACAATTTAATTAAACAATTTTAATCAATTAGGCCCAATGACTTAATTAAACAAATTTAATCAATTAGACCCAATAACTTAATTGTTTAATTTAATTAATTAGTCCCAATGATTTAATTAAACAATTTAATTAATTAGGCCCAATGATTTAATTAAACAATTTAATTAATTAGGCGTAACTTTATTAAACAATTTAATCAAGTGTTTAAGAAGCTCATAACTTCTAATTTGATTAAGTCCAATTTAATTACCTCTCCCATTTTATTTTCAACATTCATTTTAGGTGTGTGACCCATTAGGCTTCTAACACGTTGGCAATAAACTCAACATATAATACTTAAGTTAAACTTAGAATTAGATAAATTTAAACTACTTTAAATTTATAATTAATCAAGTTAACTACCTAGAGTTCATACACCAAGATTGGGATTTAGCAATCCATCATGGCCACCCAAATGTTAAAAGAGTCAAGATGGTTTGACTCAACCTTTCAGTGTAATTCACTCCCTCATCATATATCTCAGAGATGATAAGAGTATGGTGCAATGTCTACTCTTATTGATCTCCATATTCATTCTTAAAGTTTAATCATCAGCTTTATAAAAACTTATGAAACTCTTTTCATAATTTTCAAGTCGCCTTGGCCAAGGACTTCAATAAGCTAATATCAACCAAGAACAGTTAGAATATGTCCTCCACATCAATTGGGGTGATGATTCCTATCTTGACCACTCATTTGCCTTCACATGCTTCGTGCTATACCCAAAAGCATCTTATTTTGGCATCCTTGGTTAGGCACCCGTAGGGATGAAATCAAAACATAGCATTCCACACATAAGACAACCTGGTGTCTTAAGTCTAGGGAGTATTTACACAACTGACACATGAGAAGCATTGCATAGGCACTTGAGTGAAATACCAAATGCACTTCTCATGGTGGGTCATGTTCAGTGAACTTGCTCTTCTAAGCAAGCACTTACATTCTAGTTCCAAGTATCTCTATACTTCAACCTATGAGATCGATTGCTTATTTCTCAAGTAAGGAACATATAATTTACCAGTCTCTAGGTATCATTGATGTCGAATCTCAATGATATATTGACCAGGAACATTTTGAGATTACGCTTTGTTGCATAAAGATCTCATAATTGGAGCCCTTTATAATTCCCTTACAAGGCATATTAATCTCATGGACTTCATCCAATTAGACTTATAATTTGTTATAATTGATGTCTTATTGATGAAAGAAAACCTTTAATCATTCAACATGAATGATGTTGTTGCATGATTGGAATCAGGCCTTAACCAATCCCAATTGGCTACAAAGCTCATCCAAACAATGGGAAGAATTTGTCCAAGCTTTTTTGGAATGTTTTTTGCCTGAGAGCGTTAAAGATGTAAAGGCACAAGAGTTTGACACATTGGTTCAGACCCCAGATATGACGGTGACAGAGAATAATGTCCAATTCACCTAACTATCTAGATATGCTTCTAATCTGGTCCTAATTGGGGAAAAAAAGAACAAGAGGTTTCTTAGGGGACTAATTAAGCCACTCTTCAAAGTCCTTTCCAATTAAAGATTTGCTTTCTATGCAACAGTGGTTGATGCAGCCAAATTGTTTGAGGCTAAAAGAATGGAAACTAGAATGGATAGGAACATGGGTTATAGAGCTCAAACACAAGGCCAAAAGGGCAGTAGAGATTTTAGCGTGACTAGAAGTCCAATGTCTACACGTCATCAGAGCCGTGAGAGAACGATTCCTATGCCCAAGCCACTAAGGAATAGTGATTCATTTAGCCCACCATAAAGACAAGAATAGTCTAGAGGAGCATCTAGTTTAGGTCACAAGTAGAAGGGTGTTCTAAGTAATTATTGTAGGAAGGCACATGGTGGATTGTGCCACAAAGTAGTTGGGTTATGCTTTGGATATGGCCAATATGGGCATTTGATGAGAGATTGCTCAAGACAGAGACAGTCATCAAAAGTTAACCATGGGCATGTATGAGCAATTGCCATTTCCACCTAGAAGGACACTAACTAGGAGGAATTTCAGAGGTGATAAAGGCAAGGGTGTAACCTCATCATCTTGAGGTAGATCAACAGAACTAGGTAATAAAGGTGAAGGTCAACCAAGGATGTTTGCTCTGACACCGCAAGATGCTTAAACTTCTAATGTAGTGGTCACAAGTACACTTTATATTTATAGTACCGAAGCTCTAGTTTTATTTGATCTTGTATTGACAATTCCTTTGTGTCACCACACTTCGTGTTGAAATTTGATAGATTTTGACGTAATATGGAAGAGCTTTTAATTGTGACTACCCCTCTAAAATAAGTGTTTGTGGTTGAATATGTGTATAAATCTTATGTAGTCCGCATTAAAGACAAAAACACTTTAGTAAACTTGGTGTTACCACTGACCTTGAATTTTGATGTAATCTTGAGAATGGACTGGTTAGCATCTTGTTTTGCTAAAATGGATTGCCACTATAAACTTGTGAAGTTTAAGTTCTTGGAGGAACCTTTGTTTATGATTTATGGGCATGACAATTCAATGTTTACAAAAGTCATATTAGTTATGGTCACTAGACGTATGTCAGGGCAAAGAGGCCAAAGACATCTAGTAATGATGGGAAACATTTTGATGGACGAAGGGAGTGTCGATTACGTACCAATAATAGGTGAGTATTCAGATGTGTTCCTAGATGAATTACTTAGATTGCCTCCCCGAGAAGGAGATTCAATTTTACATTGATTTAGTCTCGAATACAAAGTCAATTTCTATACCTCCATATTGAATGGCTCCAATTGAGTTAAGCTAACTTAAGGAGCAATTGGAGGAATTGTCGAATAAGGACTTCATTCACCTGAGTGTTTCACCTTAGGGAGTTTTGGTGCTATTTGCGAAAACGAAAAATGGTAGCCTTCAATTGTGTATCAACTATAGGTAACTCAATAAAGTGACAAATAAGAATAAGTATCCACTTCTAAGAATAGATGATTTGTCTAACTAGTTGTAGGGTGCAATATGTTTTTTTGAGATAGATTTACACTTTAGGTATCACCAATTAAGAATTCAGGAGAGCAACATACCTAAGACAACATTTTGCAAACAATATGGGCATTATGAATTCTTAGTGATGTCATTTGGACTCATTAACATCCCTACAGCCTTTATGGGTTTGATGTATAAAGTATTTTCGAGCATACTTAAACTAATTTATGGTCATATTCATAAATGACACATTGGTGTATTCCATGAGCCCGGAAGAGCATACACAACACTTGAGAATGGTGCTTCAAATACTTAGAGAGCATTAGTTGTATGAAAAATTTTCAAAGTGCAAATTTTGGCTAAACAAAGTTAGCTTCTTGGGTCATGTTGTGTTTAAACAAGGGATGCAAGTTGTTCCCAATAAGGTAGAAGCTATGGCGAATTGGCCAAGGTCAACTTCTGTAATAGAAGTAGAAGTTTTTTGGGTTCTTTCAAGATTGCATCCCCTTTGACTAGATTGACTTAAAAAAGAGTTAAATTTGATTGGTCTGATATGTGTAAGGCTACTTTTCAGAGTTTTAAAGCCTGTCTCACTTTTGTGCCTGTGTTAAGCCTGTTGTGTGGATTAAGAGGCAATATTGTGTATTACTATGCATCACAAGCTAGATTGGGTTACATGTTAATGTAACATGGGAGTGTTATCATTTATGCCTCCTGACAACTTAAGAAACATGAACAGTACTACCTTACGCATGATCAGGAGATGGCAATGATCATATTGGCCTTGAAAATTTGGAGGCATTATTTGTATAGAGAGACTTGCAAACTATATACTGATCCAAAGAGCTTGAAGTATATATTTCAGTAGAGATATTTGAATTTGAGGCAACATAGGTGGTAAGAGTTGTTGAAAGATTATGACTGCACCATACTCTACCATATTAACAAAGCAAATATTATGACGGATGCCTTGAGCCGAAAGTCGATAAAAAGTTTAGCACAAGTGACCATAGAAAGACAATCTTTGGTGTAGAGTTTGTATGATTTGGGCAATAAGGGTGTACATTTTTGTTGGTATTTGCTCTTAAGCCAATTAGATTGGTCAAAGAATATATATTGTCATTTAATGCATACTTAATCGCATAACTATATGTGATAGAGGTTTTCCTTCATGTTAGTGGAATAATAAGGAGTCATTAGTACTAATTGGATGAGGCCCATGGAACATAAAAGCTTTGCAAGAGAATTGTAAAGTTGTTACAATTATGAGATCACTATACATTAAAGCCATGTTCCTAAAATAGTTTCTGGTCATTGTATTATGAAGATAGGGCATTGACAATGCTCAAAGACTTGTACATTTTAAGCCTTTTTACTTGGCAAGTAAGCAATCATCTCATAGATTGAATTATATGGGATACTTGAGGATAACATGTAGGTGCTTGTTAAGGGACAAGTTCACTGAACATGACCGTTATGAGAACTTCGTTTGGTATTTCACTCAAGTGTCTACGGAATATGTTTTCATGTGATAGTCATGCAACTAGTCCTCAAACTTGAGACATCAGGTCATCTTGCATGGGGAATGACATACTTTAATTTCACCCCTACAGATTTAGAGGAGACCAAATGCCTAAACAGCATGTTTTTTTGTATGCTATGAAGCATGCGAAGGTGAATAAGTAGTTAAGAAAGGATTCATCACCCCAAGTGATATGAAGGGATGTATCTAACTTGTTCTCAATTCTTGATTAACTTGTATAAAGTCTTTGGCCAAAGCATAATGAATTTAAGGAAAGTTAGTTTCATAAATTCATAAGGTTAGTCATGAATTATGAGAACTAATATGAAATGTTATAAGTAGACACTGAGCCATGCTTTATGACATATCTTGGACATTTGGTGAAAGGACCGTATTACACTGAGAGGCTTATCACTAAACGACTTTGTTTTATTCTTTAATTAACTCTCTAACATTTGGGTGGTCATGATGTATTACTAGATACCGCTCATGATTTATAAATATAAATCAATTATCAAATTGATATTTGATTAAGATTTATATTTATTGCCAACATGTTAGAAGCCTAATGCGTCACACACATTAAGTGACATGATTGGGATTAAATAAGTTGGACTTAATTAGAATAGACCAAATTAAAGTGGAAAATTAAAATACAACTGTTGTATTTAGGGTTACAATTAAATTGACATGATTTGTTATTAATGCTTGATCATGGTATGATCTTACATGGAATTGTGATTGGCTCTAGTCCTAGTATGGAGATAAGAATACCACAAGGTTAGATTGGGCAATGTACCACCTTTCCCCTCTTTATAAGACCCGTTGTGGGGGTGAGAATACCACAAGGTTAAGCTTGGTCAACGTGCCACCTTTTCTCATTTTTTTTATGTTGGCTCTAGTCTCAATGTGGGGAGAAAAAGACCACAGGGTTAAGCTTGGCCAACGTGCCACCATTTCTCTTTTTTTTTTTCCATGTTGGCTCTAGTCCAAGTGTATGAGTAAGAATACCATAGCTTAAGTTGGACATCATGCCACTTTTTCCCTTTTTATGAATCCTAGTATGGAGATAACAACACCATAGGGATGAGTTGGGTGAAAGCTCCCATTTTCCCCATATTTTGTTAATGGTATGTATCGATTTGTTATCTATATATGGATATTGTGATGCCTATGATTGACAATTGATGATTGTTGTGTTTATATGGAAATAAAGAGAAAATTTGTTAATGAATAATATAACCTTGATTTGAATGTTTGATGCTGAGCTTGAAGGTTCGAGGATTACCTTCCGTTATCTCCTAGCAAATGTTTGTAAGTTAAGTTGGCATATGGCTATTATATTATTTGATGCATTTAGAGTTATCAAATGCGTTTATGGTTATTGAAATGGTTTATATGATTATTATGTTGTCTTGCAAGTTATGGTTTTTTGGAAAACTCTTCCCCGTATCCACTCATGGAGTTTTTGTAATTCACATGTTATTTTTCTCCTATTTTGTTTTAAATCAGTAGCTTGCTTGACTAGGTGATTTGTGGGATAGTGGAGCAACTCATTCGTGGTAGGTGTAGTCAAGCTTTTTTTCCAACCTTCCAATGTCATACACTTTGTAGTGTGTCTAGTTTAGTTTGAGCAGTCTTGTTGATAATGAACTTTGTTATGTAAATAATATTTATAAACTTGGTTATGCTTCCATTTATTATGTTAAGCCCCAAACATAGGTGCATGTTGATATTAATACTATGCTAGTTGAACCATAGCAATATAGGTACGAGATGCATGTTGGACCAAAGATGTTTAACGATGAGAATGTTTACATGATATATGATAAAAACCACACTTTACATTGAAAATTTCTATAAAGAGGTGGCCTTGATGAATTATTGCATATTTTGATTATGGATGAATCTATGGTTGTGAATGCAATGGATAACTAGCCCATGCATTTGTGGATTTAGGCTTGCTTGGACCTAATGGGCCATACCCATGCAGGTCCATGTGTCGGTCATGATGCCTTTCGAAATAGGATGTGACAAAGGTTGTCTCAGAGCCTTATGTTGTATAAGTCCTAGGATTTTTTAATCGTGTCGCAAAGTGTCGAATTTGTATGTAGGAATCTTGTTTTTGTTTTGTGTACCCAGACATAAATTAAGAATGGGAGACCTGCGTATGATTCCTCGTTTGTCTTTTAATCTTAGATCCAATTTATTGATTTCACCCATTTATATATGTCTAAATATTGAGACCCTTAAATGTAATTGCTCTTATTTAGGTGTGACCATGCCGCCTTAAACTCGAGCAACTTCTAGAGATGCAGTAAAGCAAGAAACTCCCACAAATGTCATTGATAGACAACAAACACCCACTGCTAGGGTCGTGCCAAATGTGATAGAGCCTCGAGTTCAGCAAAGGTTGAGACACCCACAAATAGTCATGTAGAGGATCAAGCTTAAGCAGTTGAAATAAGGCATCTAGCTGAGGGTGTGACCCTTGAGCAAATAGCAGTCGGTATGCATGATTTAGGCCAAACTATGAGAGTTATCACCCAAAGATGTTAAGGTGATAAGTCAAGGGGAGGGACCATCTATCGTGCAAGCATCCTCTAGTTCCAAAGGTCAAGATGATCGATAGCAGTTTGAGGTAGTGACCAGTAGATTGGATATGTCTCTGTTGGATTTCTTAAGCTTGAAACCTCATTCTTTCATGGGGTTTAAATGCGTTGGAGAAGCCCCAAGCATTTCTAGATGGAACATATAAGATCTGCATTACTGTAGGATGTTCTAGTACTTAAGTTGTGGAGTTAGTTGGGTTCTGATTGGAAAATGTGGCCTAGAAGTGCTATTTATCTTTATGTAAAGGTAGGTCAGCTGTTGTTGCTCCACTTACATAGGATGAGTTCAATATTGCATTTTTGAACCATTT
This sequence comes from Theobroma cacao, assembly GCF_000208745.1. Taxonomy (NCBI): domain Eukaryota; kingdom Viridiplantae; phylum Streptophyta; class Magnoliopsida; order Malvales; family Malvaceae; genus Theobroma; species Theobroma cacao. The sequence goes on from NC_030852.1 coordinate 14,879,812, forward strand.
GTTGCCCCCTAATGTACGACATGCTAAAGCCCGAGAATTTGAGTTGCTAGTCTAGATTCCAGGGATGATAGTGATAAAGTGTGATGTTAAGTTTCCTTAGTTGGCTTGAAATGCACTATATGTTGTCTCCACAAAAGAGAAGAAAATTATGAGATTCATGGATGGTTTAGTGGAGCCTTTATTTAAAGGAGTGGCTTCCCAAGAGTTTGATTATTATGCCTCAGCAGTGAATTGTGCTCAGAGAATATAAATGAGGACTATTGAGACTAATGTAGCTAGAGATAGGTCTAAAAGAGCCAAGATTAAGAATCACAGAGATTCTAAGGGCAGTAAAGGATCCTCTTCCATAAGACAGCCTACAGATACTCTTTCTATCAGGGGAATAATTCTAGTAGTGATGATGGTAGATGTGATACGAAGGATGGTAGGCCACCCAAACAATAAAGTTTAGGGTAGGATTGTCAATCCCCTCCATTATGCTCTACTTGTAATATGAGGTACCAAGGTCAGTGTCAAAAAGGTATCTTGTGATGGTTGTGGTTTGCTTGGACATGTGATAAGGAACTATCCTAAAGGTTGACAATTAGAAGGACTTGCTCAGGTGGTTATGGAGCCTACTCCTATTGCCACACAATCAATCAGAAAGGCCAAAGGAGTTAAGGTAGGGATACTGGTAACACCACTTAAGGTAAAGCATCTAGATCCAGAGCTCTAGGTATAGTTGGTGAAAGACAAGCCAGAGTTTATGCATTGACCCCACAGTATGCATAAGCATCCAATGCAATTGTCTCAAGAATTTTACTTGTCTATTCTATTGATGCACGTGTGCTATACAATTTTAATGCTACATATTCATTTGTTTCCCCATACATTGCATCTAAGTTGGGAATAGAGCACTCCAAGAAGAAGAAGGATTTAGTAGTTTCCACACCCTTGAGAGAGGTGTTTGTGGCAAGGTATAAGTATAGAGCTTGTAGGGTCCGAATTAAGGAGAATGACACTAAAGCTAATTTAGTATTGATAGATATGCTAGAGTTTGATGTGATTTTTAGGATGGATTGGTTAACCCCCAACTATGCTAGTACAAATTATCACCACAAGAAGGGAAAGTTTAAGTATATTGAAGAGACGTTGTTCTATTGTGAGACCTTGACCTTTATAAACTCGTAAAGGGAAGTATACGTGATATCCCTGATTAGGGGTAATTTCGTCATTTCCTTAGTGTGCCCATAAAAGTAAGATTTTAAACAATATTATGGCCTAAGTAGACCTAAGGCATAAATGGATGGTAAAATTAGGGGTAAAATGAAAAGAAAACCAAAATTTTGATGATTTTCATGGTAGGGGCAAAATGGTCATTTTTCACCTCGGGTTACAATTTTAAGTTTTCACGAATCTGAGTATGTCTAGACCATTATGGACCTTGTCCCGGTGTCAAAGGAGTAAAAAGATTTCATAAAGGGTTGGAGGATAGTAAGTTAATTGGTGGAGGGGCATTTTGGTAATTTAAGTGGAATGGATAAGATTGGCTATAAATACTTTCTTTCAGCAGCTTCTTCTCCCATTTTCCAGTAGCTTCTTCTTCTTCCTTCTTCTTCTCTTTCACGTTGCTTCCAACCTCCATGGAAGCTTGATATGGAGCTTGCATGATTTTCTTTCTCTAGCTCTAGTTTTCATACCTTTGTCCCTTATGACTAGAACCCTTGTATTCTTCCACTCTCTCTCCTTAAAACCCTTGAAAAATTTTAATTCCATACTTTCTCTCACTAGTTGGGAGTTTTAGAGAGAGAAAGAGAGAATTACCCCATTTGTGTGGAAGTTATTGGAAGAGAATTCAACTACAAAGGAACCCTAGGGTGAGTAATGAACCAAGCTTGATTTTTAGCTATGAATAATTGCTAGTAATTTAGATTAAGAGCTGTTTTATTGTTGAGGATGTTCATTCATTTTATAGTGATTTAGATAGTGAACATAGATAGCCATTTAAAGTGGCAATTGAAAGCTAGCTAAGAGATAGCTTTTAGGGTTTATAGTATGTGAATTGACCTATTGCTGATACTAATGTGATTCTAGGTTCTAACGAAGCCCTATCATCCCAATTGGATCATTAAGGGAATTAGAGTCAACTAAAGGCTCAACAATATACCGGTGAGTGGACTGCCTATCAAAATCATTTTGGGAATATGACCGTTTTGTACAAAGTATTTGAATGATTCTGTACAACTTTTGTTAAAACAAGTGCCTTGGGAACAAGCCTTTGATAAATCAATTTTATGTTATGACATGTGGTTATCATGGATCTCTATGTTGTTGCATTATGTTGATATACATATATGTTTGAATATAGTGTTGTGTAATTATATTGACTCGGCTATGTGCGAGTAGAGAGTGCGCATAAGCCGAGGATGACCCGGTTATGTGCAAGTAGGGAGTGCGCATAACTCGGTGATGACCCAGCCATGTGCGAGTAGGGAGGCGCATGAGCTGGTGATGATGATGATGTGATGGTGTGCATGATGATGATAGGTATACGTATACATATATATATATATATACATATGTAAATATGTGTGTTATAGGAACTTAATGAGTAATGGTATATGGTTATAATGCATGTGAAACTTGACATGTTAAACTTTGGAAAATTGTTATGCGTTCCATGTTGGTTTAGACATTTCAGCAGGGTGGTTTTTCTTTGGGAAGAAGGGCAAATTTTCCATTGGTGCCCTGTTTCTCCCTACAGCGAGAATCATTTTTGCTGTAGCCAGAAACTCTCGGGTTTTGAAAGGGTAAGCTGGCCAAAAACTCGCTGCAGTGAGAATCCATTTTCGCTGCAGCGAGGAAGGTACAGTAGCTTCTCATTGCAGCAAGAAACTTTCTGTTTTATGACCAAATTCTCACTACAGCAAAAAACTTTCTGTTTTTCACCTCATTTTGATCAATTGTTGCCCTATTTTCCACTTCTTTGCTACCATATTTGAGCATGGATTTTCAACATTAAGGAATAAGTGAATTAAGCTTAATATGAAGAGGTTTGGTAAGAAACCCTCGACTAGTCAAGAAACCCTCGGTTAGTTGATAATTGAAATCAAGTGTCGCTGTAGCAAAAATTCATTCTCGCTGCAGTGTAGCTGCAGCGAGAATGACTTTTCATTGCAACAAGGACCCGTCGTTTATTGACTCGATTCGCATGAATGCTATTAAAGTTTTCACTCTCCAAATCCCTTGTTGAGCATGGACTTTTTCCAATAAGTGATTTTTCTCATGTGGGGTTTACATGAGGGGTTTAATAAGATCAAAAACAAATTGCATTGTTTTGAAAAAGAATGCATCATGATTTTGTTAAACATTCCTTATTGTATGCTTGTTCTCTTTCTTGTTCACTCACTGGGTTTATACTCACCATTTTCAACTTCATGTTTTTCGATCACGAGGCAGTCGATAACTAGGACGAGGTGTCCTTGTAGACTTGTATCCATCTTTTGGTAGGTGTTTCGGCATTCAGTAGCTGTACATTGGTCCGAGTCCCTTCGCTGGAAGTCAAGTATTCTTTTGTTGTGTATAGACAAACCTAATGTAAATTATTAAGATACATGTTGTAGATAGTGTATACACACTTGTTTGGTATGCCAGTATGAGTTGGCAAATGTTTGATATTATTTTGATCCTAAGTTATGAAATGTGACTTAGCAGTTTATGATGGAATGATGAACATGTCAGATTAATAGGCTTGCTTGGGCTTAGTGGACTACATCCATTGGGTCCATGTGCCTGTCATGACCTGAAATTTGGGTCATGACATCTATATTAAGGGAGATCGCAATATGGCCTCTACCAATGTGGTGATGGCCATGATTGTTAGTAGATTCATGAGACATGGATGCCAATGATTTTTGGCAGTAGTTTTGGACACTTAGATGGATATGGGTGATGTGGCAGATGTGCCAATTGTGAGAAAGTATGCTGATGTGTTCATGGAGTTACCTAAATTACCTTTAGAAAAAGAAACAGAGTTTTGTATTGACTTGGTGCAAGACACCAATCTGATATCCATACCACCTTATCTGATGGCACCAGCGGAGCTCAAGAATCAATTGAAGGATTTGCTAAACAATGGTATCATACGCCCTAGTGTCTCACCATGGGGTGTGCTAGTATTGTTTGTGAAGAAGAAAGATGGATCGATGAGACTTTATATCGATCATAGGTAGTTAAACAAAGTGACCATTAAGAACAAGTACCCTCTCCCACATATTATTGACTTGTTCGATCAGTTGAAAGGGGCTAAGTGTTTTTCTAAGATTGATCTATGACTGAGGTGACACTAGTTGAAGATTAGAGGTGGTAACATACCCAAGAATGTTTTTTGCATGAGGTATGGTCATTATGAGTTTTCGGTTATGTCATTTGATTTAATTAATGCCTCTGCAACTTTTGTGGATATGATAAACAAGGTATTTAGACCATACTTGGATAAGTTTGTGGTAATGTTCATCAATGACATACTAGTATACTCGAGGAGTCAAAAAAAACATGAGCAGCACTTAAAGATTGTACTATAGACTTTAAGGGAGCACTAGTTGTATGCCAAGTTCTCCAAGTGTGAGTTTTGGCTTGATAGTGTTAGCTTCTTGGGCCACATAGTGTCTAATTATGGTGTGATAGTGGATCCTAAGAAGATAGAGGTAGTGGAGAAGTGGCCATGGTCGATGTTTATGACAAAGATTCGTAGTTTCTTGGGATTGGCCGACTACTACCACTGGTTCGTTAATAATTTTTTTAGAATTACTAGTTTGATGACTAAGTTGACACAAAAGGGTGTTAAGTTATTATGGTCAGATGCATGTGAAGAAAGCTTTGAGAAGCTCAAGTCTTGTCTTACCACAGCTTCGATGTTGAGTTTGCCTTGTGGTGGTTTCATGGTTAGTACGGTGCATCATGAGTAGCACTTGGATGTGTTTGGATGTAGCATGGTAACGTGATTGCATATGCATCTCAACAACTCAAGAAGCATAAGCAAAATTACCCCACACATGATTTGGAGATGGCAGCTATAGTTTTTGCTTTAAAGATTTGGAGGCTTTACTTGTATGTAGAGACTTGTGGGATTTATATAGATCACAAAAGTCTCATGTATATCTTTGAGTAAAAGGATCTCAACCTTAGACAACGTTGATGGATGGAGTTGTTTAAGGATTATGATTGCAACATATTATATCATCTTAGCAAGGCCAATATGGTCGCAGATGATTTGAATAGGAAATCTATGGGGAGTTTAGCTCACATCTCTATTAAGAAGAGATAATTGGTGCAAGCTATGCAGGAGTTAGGTGATATGGGTATTCGATTTAAGGTTGATGATATTAAGGCATTGGTAGTCCATTTTAGAGTGAGATCTATGTTGATGGATCACATCGAGGAAGCCTAAGACAAGGATGATTTTGTGGCTAAAGCTTTGGATAATTGTCAAGGGAGAAAAAGATGATTGTTTACTAAAGGCACTTATGGATTACTTAGGTATGGATCCAAAGTTTATATGCTGGATATCGATGGTTTAAGATAGGAGATCTTGGAGGAAGCCCACGTGGCTGGATATGTTGTTTATCTAGGCACCACCAAGATGTACCATGACTTGAAAGAAAGGTACTAGTGGGAAGACCTTAAAAGAGATGTTACGGAGTTCGTAGCCAAGTGTTTAGAGTGCCAACAAGTTAAAGTAGAGCATCAGAAACCTACTGGACTATTACAGCTTTTACTAGTTTTCGAGTGGAAGTGGGAACATATTTCCATGGATTTTATGACTAGATTACCTCGTACAAGTAAGGCGTATGATTCTATTTGGGTGATTTTGGATAGACTAACTAAATCTGCTCATTTTTTGTTAGTGAAAACCATTTATGGAGTGGCACAATATGCTAGATTGTATATTGATGAGATAATGTAATTGCACGAAGTTCTAGTCACTCGAGGCACACAATTTACTAATGGGTTTTGAGGGCAAATCAGGTGGCTTTGGGGTAAAGTTGAATTTGAGCACTATTTTCCACCCACAGACAAATGGACAGTCATAAAGGACTATTCGTGTTGGTATATGCTCTGGAGTCAATTGGATAGACTAAGGGATATATTGTCATTTAATGCATACTTAATTGCATAACATTATATGATAGAGGTTTCCCTTCATGTTAGTATAATAATGAGTTATTAAGTACTAACTGGATGAAGCCCATGGAACATGAAGGCCTTGCAAGAGAATTGAAAAGTTGTTACAATTATGAGATCTCTATACATCAAAGCCATGTTCTTAAAATAGTTTTTAGTCTTTGTATTGTCAAGACAGGGCATTGACAATACTTAATAAGTAGTACATGTTAAGCCTTTTTACTTGGGAAGTAAGCAATCGAGCTCATAAATTGAAATATATGAGATACTTAAAGATTGCATGTGGGTGCTTATTAGAGAACAAGTTCACTGAACATGACCCCCTATGAGAACTCTATTTGGTATTTCACTCAAGTGTCTATGGAATATGTTCTCATGTGATAGTTGTGCAACTAGTCCTCAGACTTGAGACACCCAGTCATCTTGTATGGAGAATGACATACTTTGGTTTAACCTCTACAAATCTGGAGGCAACAGATGCCTAAACAAGGTACTTTTAGGTATGCCATGAAACATGCAAAGGTGGATGAGTGGTCAAGAGAGGATTCATCACCCTAAGTTATATGAAGCAATGTATCTCAATTGTTCTTGATTCTTGATTAACTTGTATAAAGTCTTTGGCCAAAGCATGATGACTTTGAGGAAAGTTAGTTTCCTAAATTCATAAGATTAGTCATGAGTTATGAGAACTAATATGGAATGTCATAAGTAGACATTGAGCCATGTTTTATGACATATCCGAGATATTTGATGAAAGGATCGTATTGCACTAAAAGGCCTATCACTGAAGGCCTTTGTCAAATACTTTAATTGAATATCTAACATTTGGGTGGTCATGATGTGTTACTAGATACCGCTCATAATCTATAAATATAAATCAATTATTAAATTGCTATTTGATTATGATTTATATTTATTGCCAACATGTTAGAAGCCTAATGGGTCACACACATTAAATGACATGATTGAGATTAAATAAGCATAAATAATTAAGTTAGACTTCATTGAAATAGACCAAAATAAAGTGAAAATTTTAAGTTCACAAGGATTTAGTTGAATAAAAATACAAATGTTATATCTAGGATTACAACTTGGTTTGACTATATAAATATGTTATGTTAACCAACTAAAACTCTAATCTTCAAGCCACTCTTCTTAGCCAAATCATAAGAGGAAGAAACGATAAATAGTTTACTTTGTCTGATATAAATAAGATTCAACTAAGCTTGTTTTAGTCTTCTTGTTTTTGAATACAAAACTCACTAGCACAAGTAAAATCCAACCTTTGAGAAGGTTTTATTTGATCACTGTGAGGATTAGTGTTAGAGGCCAAACACTTGATTAGCTAAAGATTTGGCAAATCCTAAAGGTGAAGAAGCAAAGATTTTGACTACATGATTTCAAACTGTCATATTTTCTTTTTGAGTTTCTTGCTTCATCACAAGCCTTTTGGATTTAATTGGCTCTTAATTACGATATCTAGAGTAAGGTATGTAATACTTGAACTTATGAGTGTTTATAATAAATCTAAAAATTGTGTGAAAAACATAAACATTGAGCTTGTGGGATTTTGCTGTTTCTTTGATTAAATACATGTTTTATTTTTTCGTTGCATTATGTTTTTCAATTTCATGATTAATTTTATGTTTGAGTATGAGGTCAAATTCCAACAACTCAGACACTAGAGGATATGTTGAGAACATGTGTCATAGACTTTGGAGTTGCTTGGGATTGACACTTGCCATTGGTGGAGTTTGCCTACAACAATAGTTTTCAATCTAGTATCCAAATAATGCCTTATGACGCTTTGTATGGACGAAGATGTAGATCACCTATATGTTGGTTTAAGGTTGGTGAAAGGAAACTAATCAGGTCGAAAATAGTTCAAGAGACCACTAGTAAGATATAGTTGATTAAAGAGAGTATGTTAATGACACAAAGTCGTCAAAAGTCATATGTTGAGCATAGACACCGAGAATTGGAGTTTGAGGTTGGTGATTACGTATTCTTGAGGGTTTTACCAACCAAGGGTATTATGAGGCTTGGTAAGAAGGGCAAGCTAAGCCCAATGTATATTGAGCCATTTAAGATTCTTGAAAGGGTTGGTGCAGTGGCGTATCAATTAGGACTTTTACTAAATCTTGCTCGTGCTCACTCAGTATTTCACGTTTCAATTCTACAAAAATATCAACCGAATCCCTCCCATGTGATTCAACATTAGTCTTTGCAGTTGGAAAATGATTTGAGCTATGAGGAGATACCGGTAGCTATTTTGGATAGGTAAGTGAAAAAGTTACGCTCCAAGGAGGTAACTTTGGTTAAGGTGCAATGGCACAACCATTTGAGTGATGAGGTAACTTTGGAAACCGAGGATGACATGCATGCGAAATACCTACACTTATTTAGCGAAGGTTAGTACACTATTTAAATTCAAGGATAAATTTTCATAAAAAGGTAAAATGTGAAATCCCACCCTTGATGTATAGTGTTTAATAAGAAACCCTTACGTGAGCAAGTAATTGATATACTTTGAGCATTTGAAACTAAATTTTTAAGCTTTAAAAATTCATGTTTTAATGTTTGGAGATGATTTATAAAGTTTAGGATTGAAAGGAGTCCACATGGACTAGGTTTTAAGTTTATTTTGCTTATTGAAGTCTATCTATCGATAGATGTTCTTTGTTTGAATCCAAATATTATTTTGATAAATATCTTTCAATAAATTTTCATCATCTATTGATAGGCAAGCCTATCTATCGATAGATGTGCAGCATCTATTGATAAATAGAAACCCAAGAGCTTTTTAAAACATTCTAAAGTCTATCTATCGATGGATGATGTCGATTTTTGAAAAAAAATATAAAGGTAGAAAGGTATTTTCATGCTTTAAACTATAAATACCTCACTTTCAACTAGGGCTATTAGCGCTCAATTGATTTTCAACAGTATTCTCTTCCTTGTAAGGCTTTCTCAACCTATTTTTCACTCAAATCCTTATTTTAAAATATTTGAGCTTGGTTTTAAGTTTTAAAAACAAAGGTGATATTTTTCACTCTTGAAACCTTTATGTCTGGGGTTTTTAACTCTGAAAATATTGTGTATTATTCCAAATTTATTGATTTCTACATACTAAAGAACTTGGATGGATTTTCTCCTAATTTAAAGCTTACCTAAAGTAAGAATAAAGGATTTATGAATTTTCTGCATATAGGTATTTGTAAAATAGCAAGTTTAAGCTAGATATTTAGTTGTAGATAAATTTCACTAATTTTGAAATGGATTAGTCAAATTATTATGTGATTTGAGAAATGATTATTTTGATTATTGATTGTATAGGAACAAACGAAACTCCAAGGAAATTGCTAAAATAGGATTGTGCTTGTTGATCAAAGCTGACATGTTGAGGTGAATGGGTACACCACTTTCGAAACTATTTTAGTTGTAAAGTTGAAAGCATGGTTGAATGATTTGGTGGATTATTGATCAACATGTTTTCCATAAATAAAAATGTGTTGTAGATAACAAAATGTTTTGGAAATGGCTTTCGAAACTATTATGTATAAATAAATATCCTTCTACGTAGTAGTTTTCAATAAAAGGGCACAATCCCTTTTAATATTTGAACATTTCTCTCGATTACTCCGACTTTAAGGCTAACGTGGGTATGAGATATTAGTTGAGATAGTGATTGTGGTTGACAAAAAATGCTCTTACATGTGAGTATTGTGAATGTGGATTAAGAAGGTCGCCTCTTTCCCATGATTTATGAAATTGACATGATTTGCTATGAATGCTTGATCGTGGTATGATCTTCTATGGAATTGTGATTGTGTTATGATTAACTTTAGTCTCAGTGTGGGGGTAAGAAAACCATAGGGTTAGGTTAGGTAACATACCACTTTTCCCTTCTTTATGAGTCTTGGTATGGGGGTAAGAATTGTGAGACCTCGACCCCTATAGGTCCGTAACTAGGTGTAGACGTGATAATCTGAGCCAGGGGTAATTTCATCATTTCTTTAGTGAGCCCCTAGAAGTATGCTTTCAAACATTTTTAAGGCCTAAGTAGGCCTAAGGCATAAATGAATGATGAAAATAAAGATTAAATGATGAAAGAAATAAAAATAATGATGATTTCCAAAGTAGGGGCAAAATGGTCATTTTTCATCTCGGGTCAAAATTTTAAGTTTTCATAAACCCAAGTATTTTTAGACCATTGTGGACTTGGCCTCAATATCAAAAGAGTAAAAAGATTGCACAACGGATTGGAAAAGAATAGGCTAACTTACTAAGGGCATTTTCATAATTTAAGTGGAGTTGGATAAGCTTGAGCTGTAAATATCATCTTCCAGCAGCTTCTTCTCACATTTCCAGCATCTTCTTCTTCTTCTTCCTTCTTCCCTCTCATGTTTCTTCACCCTCCATGGGAGTTCTCTTCAAGCTTCCATAACTCTCCCAAGCTTGCTCCATTTTTCATGCTTTTGTGCACTCTTTCATAGAACCTTTGTGCTCTTTCACTCTCTCACTTTAAAACCCTTGAAAAATCTTACTTCCATACTTTCTCTCACTAGCTAGGTGTTTAGAGATAGAAAGAGGGAGCTTTTATGATAACTTGAAAAATTATTGGAAAGAATTTCAAATTTACAAAGCTACCAAGGTGAGTAGTAAATTAGAGTTGATTTTTAAGTGTTGAGAATGGCTAGTGATTAGACTTGTGAGTGGTTTGTAGTTGAGATTGATCATTCATTTTAGAGTGATTAGGATAGTGAAAATAGATAGCTACTTAATGGCAATTGGATGCTAGTTAGGAGATAGCTTTTAGAATTTGTAGTTGTATGAATTGAGTTAATTGTGATGCCATTGTGATGATAGGTTCCAACGAAGCCCCACTGCCCCATTTGGACCATTAGAGGAAGTTGGAGTTGAGTAAAGATTTAACGAATATCGGTGAGTGAACTTGCACTTCAAAAATTGTTTTGGGAATGTGAATGTATTTGCACAAAACATTTGAATGATTTTATCCAACTTTTCCTTAAAAATCTACCTAGGGAACAAGCCTTTGGTGGATGTTTCTATCCTGTGAAAGTGTGTTATATAATGGTTCATGTGTTTTCACAATATGTTGATATGTATAATATGCATTGGATGTTCTTTTGTTTTATGTGATAATGATGACCCAGCTATGTGCATGTGGGAGTGCACATGAGCTGATGATGACCCAGCTATGTGCGTGTGGGAGTGAACATGAGCTTATTTGACCCAGCTATGTGCGGTGTGGAGCGCACATGAGCTGATGATGACCCAGCTATGTGCGAGTGGGGAGTGCACATGAGCTGATGATGGTGGGATGGTATACATGATGATGTGTATAAATATATAGATAAATATGTGTGTTATAGAAAGTTCATGAGTATGGTATATGGTTGTAATACATGTGAATCTTGCATGTTAAACCTTGGGAATTTCCAAGCATGTTCAAGTTGATTTTGTCTTTGCAGCTAAATGGCCTTTCCTTGAAAAATTTGTTCATGTTCATTGATTTTGTCTAAGCATGTTCATGTGATTGAAAATTTGTTGTTGGTGTCCTGTTCTCGTTGTAGCAAGATTCATTCTCGTTGCAGCTAAAAACTCTTGGGTGTGGGGTGTTACATTGGCTTGATTCTTGCTGCAGCAAGAAAGTTGCTGAAGCTCCTTGCTGAAGCGAAAAACATTCTGTTTCTGCTACTTGTAACTCGTTGCAGCAAGAATGGATTCTCGCTGCAGCAAGAAACTTTTTGTTTTGGCCTCCTGAATCTCGTTGCAGTGAGAAACTTTCTGTTCAGCATGTTACCTAGTTGGTTTTTGCCACATTTTCCATTTCTTTAACATCATGGTTGAGCATGGACTTCCAACATGAAGGAATTAATTAATTAAGTTTGAAATGAGGGGGCCAGTTGAGAAACCCTCAGCCACCTAAGAAACCCTCGGCCAGTTGACAGTTTGAGTTAAATTTCGCTGTAATGAGGACTTGCCATTTTACTTGACTTGACTTGCTTGAATACTATTAAACTTTTCACTTTTCAAATCCTTTGTTGTGCATGGACCTTTTCGTCAAGTGATTAACTCATTAAGGGTTTAATGCAAGGATTTAATAAGAACTACACTAAATTGCATTGTTTTTGAAAATAAATGCATCATGATTTCTTTAAATTTTCCTTATCGTTTGCTTGTTCCCTTCCTTTGTTCACTCATTGGGTTTATACTCACTGTTTTCAAGTTCATGTTTTCAGATCAAGAGGCAATCGGTAACTAGGTCGAGGAGTCCTCGTAGATTCGTATCCTTGGTAGGTATCTTGGCATTCCGTAGCCATACCTTCACCTTGGTCACTCCGTTGGAAGCCCAGAGTCATTTTTTGTTGTAAATACGTACATGTGATGTAAAGTACTAAGATGTATGCCTTAGACCTTATATGTATATTTTGATTGGTAATGCCACAACGAGTTGGCAATCATTATCAATATTTCGAATTGAAATTATGAAATGTGACTTTAGCAATTTTGATGGAATGATAAACAGGTCATATAGATAGACTTGCTTAGGCTTAGTGGGCTACATCCATTGGGCCCATGAGCCGCTCATGGCCCAAAAATTGGGTCGTGACAAGAATACCACAAGGTTAAGCTTTGCCAATGTGCCATCTTTTTCCCTTTTTCACATGTTGGTTCTAGTCCCAGTGTGGGGGTAAAAATACCATAGGGTCATCTTACCACTTTTCCCCTCTTTATGAATCCTGGTGTAGGAGTAAAAATGCCATAGGCATGAGTTGCACGAAAACTCCCATTCTGCCTATATTTTGCTAATGGCATGTATTGATGTGTTATCTATATATGGATATTGTGATGCCTATGATTAGTGATTTATGATTATTGTGTTTATATGGAAATGACAAGATAAGTTATTAACGAATAATCCAATCTTGATTTGAAGGTTCGATGTTAAGCTTAAAGGTTCAAGGGTTATCTTCTGTTATGTCAGGACCCAAATTTCGAGCCATGACCTGCGCATGGGCCCAGTGGACGTAGCCCACTAAGCCCAAGCAAGCCTCTTTACGTAATCCCCGTTCACTATCCCATCAATTTTTCATCACCATTACTAGACCACCATTTGTAATTTGCAACTAGACGTATTTTCATAATACAACATAGATATCAAAAATTTACATTTGTATGATCTCAAAATAAGGTTATTCATAGCCATCTGATAATGGCACCATCATTCCAAACTATACATGCATCGTTCGGAAAGTGATTCCTAGCAATTTACATTTAATGTACATGTACTCATATAAAAGACTTCTGACGACCAGCGGAGTGTCTTTGGTGAAGGTACGGCTATCGAATGCCATGATACCTACCAAGAGTGAATGCAAGTGGACGCCTTAGTCTCAGTCTCAACTATCTACGGATCTGAAAACATGCAATTTAAAAGAATGAGTATAAACTCAGTGAGTGAACATAAGAAGGGAACAAGCAACGATAATGAATGTTTTAGAAAACATGATGCACTTATGATAAACCATGCAATTTAGTCTAATTTTTTGGTTAAAACCCCTCATTTCAAACTTTGAATGTTTAATCCCTTAATGTTACAAGATCTATGTTGAACCATAAAGTTGAATAAAATTAAAATTTCAGCAATTACCAAGCAAGACAAACAAACAAAGGGTTTTCTCGCTGTAGTGAAAAGGCATTCTTAGTTTGCATATGCTTTGGTTTTTCAATCATATCTCCAACTACATAAGTTCAATCGACATGATTTTTAAGTCATTAGAAAGCTAAGACGCTAGGCTACAACTGTGATTTTTATCACTTTTCCCAGTTTTAATTGGAAGGTGGTCAAAATCTTTATCAAAGTGAAAGTACTGCACCAAAATTTTGGAACCACTTGAGAGTTTGTCGTTGCAGCGAGAATAAATCTCGCTGCCATGAGAAGCATCAAGAAATTTCTCACTACAGTGAGAACTAGGCCAGTGTAACCCCCCCCAACCCGAGAGTTTCTCGTTGCAACGAGAATGAATCTCGCTGTAGCGAGAAATAGAGCAATTTAGTTAAAAGGGGTATTCTTATATCAAAAAGCTATTTTCTTGCTGAAATGAAAAGCAATTTGGGAGCAATTAACAATGCCAACATACAACACAATCACAATTATTTTCATAAACTTTTTATAACATATATACATATATATGTATATACATACATCATCATGCATACCATCTCGCCACACTCAGCTCATGTGCACTCCTACACGCACAATGCAATATCATCATCATGTGCACTCCCTACTCTATCAAGCCCGACTCTACAATATGTTTATTATGCTATTCTTACATAAGAATGCATGTTTGCTTACTTGGGTACCTTGAAAATCGTTAAAGGATGATATTGTACCAAATGGTACAATTAAGTTGAATTAAGCCTCAAACTAGTTCAAATAGAGATTTTAAGATGAAATTGAGAATTTTAAAACCCCATAATGACTTAAAATGATGATTCGGAGTTCGAGGACCGATTTGGAGTCAAATTTGAATTTTTATGATCTAGGGGCAAAATGGTCATTTTGCCACCAGAGGTTAAAATTGGAATGTTGGAAGAAGTTTTTGATCAAGATTGACTATTTAGAACATAATTTGAGTTTGAGAAGTGAAAAATTTTAATTTCGGCATATTTTTCGAGCATAGGGGTAAAATAGTCATTTTGTCGCCCAAGGGCAAAATTATAATTTTACACCACCCAACACTTGTCCAGCACATGGATTTTACCCAATATTATCATGGATAATTGAGAAAATTTAAGTGGTGGAGAGAGATTGCTTAATGGCTAAGTAAGACACATGGACCAATGAAATGGTGACATGTGTCAAAATCTCATCCATTCATTATTTACCTTATAAATTAGCATAAAATCAGCCCATTTCTCATTCATATGGCCGGCCAAAGAAGAACAAAGGAAGAAAAGAAAGAACAAGAACCCTAGGTGGAGAATTTCAAGAGAAAAAGTGTGAAAAATCAAGGAAAACAAGTGAAAAAGGTAGGATTTCTCAATTTAAACTCGAAATCTATTTTCCTTAAGCATTTCTCCTTATTTTTCATGGTTAAATTTCATATTTTCATGGTGAATTCATGGCTAGCCGAATAGGTATGGAGAGAGAATGATGTTGGATTGATTTGATTTCAAGTTATGTTAGTGTTTTGAGTTAGTTTACCATGTTTAGAAGCAAAACAATAAGAAAAGAATTCATTTTCCCCATCACCCATCAATGGGCGAACCTACCTTGTATTGAGTGAGGATGAATTTGATTTTTTATTTTAAGAGAATTGGTTAGAAAATGATGAATTATGGTGTGAAAAAGTAGTAGGAAAAATCACGGTGTTAATGCACCATTATTGACCAAAAATTCTAAAAAGAAAAATGAAAATGGTTTTGCCAAATTTTAGGCTATTTGACTTGTGTTTAATGATTTGGAGTATTGGGAGAAAAATGAAATTATTTGGAGTTAAATTGGACATATTGGCCAATTAATCGAGAGATAGATTGAATTAGGCCAATATCGGGTTTAGATGGTTACCCGTGCATTTTGCATTTCATATCATGCATTAGTAGTCTAAATTAGTTTAATTTCAATTTAGTACCAATGTAGTAAGTTTCTCGATTTTGTACTATGTCAAGGTGGTGAGTCCTCTGATAAAGGCAAGGAAATTGCATCCAAGGACCAGTAGTCAGAGTACTTCGAAAATCCTCACTCTAGACATTGTGAGTAACCTTACTATCGTCTTAATTATCTAAAGTGGTTTTATCCGATTTTGTGAATTTCATGGAAAATGAATTAAATGATTAATTTTTCGATTTTATAAACAAAATATGATTTAATAAAATGATTTTATAAAATTGTTTTAAAATTGAATGATGGTTTGAAAATAGAGTAATTAGAGACTGTTTTTGCGTGTTGTAAATTCATGATTCTAATTGATTGGCTTATGACAATATTAGCATGAATGGCTGAATTGGTATTTGTGTTGAAATGTATAAACTGTTGTTTGCCTTGATAGGCTGGATAATGATAAAATTGCCATGTCATGCGATTAAATTTTTATTGTATGGTGGGTTTAGCTTGCTGCAATGGGCTGGTTCTGTGGACTAGCCTATTAGAGGGGCACGAAACCTGGTCATATTTTACCTCAGCTGGAGAGGCGAGTTGGGTAACTCTCGAGGTATAACTTTAGAGTTCACTTCATGCCAAACCACCTCGTGATGATGAACTCCGCTAACGCCAAGGAACGATTATGTTTTTAAAATAAAAACACGATTTATGCATACATAACTTTTTAATAGCCTTGGCGAACTCGATTGGGATAGCCCTCGATCAAGGCATCCCTGATAACTGGGTATAAAAATGATTTTTAGCACGAGCCAAAGCTTTTAAGAAATTCATAAGCCATGTTGATTACTTGATTTATATGAATTGATTTTATTTGATTGAAATGAGTTAACAGGTGATGAATTACAGTATATTAAACTGTTTTATCTGTCTCCATTTACTCGGCTTTAGATATTTTAGATAGTATTTGTTTACTCACTGGAATTATATAATCTCACCACCCTACTTTCTACCCATTTCAGGTTCAGGATAGTTTATAGATAGCTGATTTCATCGAGGACCACCATTGGATTTGCATCCTCCAAACTGTAGGTTCACAATTTTTCTTACTTTCGGTTTTTCGAGGGCCCACTTGTTACTGTAAATTAAATTAAATACTCTGGCTTACTATATTACGATATATATGAATTTATTTTGCTTTTACGCTGTAAAAATTATTTATGCAGTGTTATAAAAATATTATTTTATGAAAAAATTGAATATTTTATTTATTATTTTTATTTTATTCTAATAGTCATAATTTCATTTTAAATGAAGGTTTTAGATGTTTAAACTTATTTTTGACTATGAATTATGTATTTTGTATTTGCATACTACATTTTTAGCGGATTTCAAGATTTTTGAGGAAAAATGACAAAAATGCCCCTATGAGAAAAAAATTGTTTTTCTATTGTTTTGATTTGGAAAAATGTTTATAATCTCTCAAAACATAATTTTAGTAACTAATACTCATAGGGGAAGAGAGAAAAACTGATGTTAAGCCTTGCGAGGTTTCGATTGACATTTCGGATAATGAATGTCTATCGAGACATCGCAGCGGTTGTCACGGGCTCAAAGGGAGTTTCGAGTCGTGACATACTCGCACATAGCCGGGTCATCATTAGCTCGTGCACTCCCACACTACACGTAGCTGGGTCATCATCAGCTCATGTGCACTCTCACACCACACATAACTGGGTCATTAATATCACACAAAAGGAGCATCCAAACCATAATATACATATCAATATAATGTGATAATGCATGAACTATTCATATTGCACATTTCACAAGATAGAAACACTTCATCAAGGGCTTGTTCCCCAAGTATATTTTTTAAAGCAAAAACAAATGAAACTTTCAAATGATTTATTTAAACATGTAGGCACTTTCCAAAACATTTTGAAATGCAAGTTCACTCACCGGTATTTGTTAAATCTTAGATCGACTCCAACTTCTACTAATGCTCCGAATGGAGATGTGAGGTCTCATTGGAACCTATCACACACAATAGCATCACAAATCAACTTAATTCACATAACCATAACTCTAAAAGCTATCTTCTAAATCATGTTCTACTAGTTATTCCTAACTAGCTTTCAATTGCCATTAAGCGACTATTTACTTTCACTATTCTACTCACACTAAAGATGAATAAATAATCCTCAACTATAAAACATTCACAAATCTATCCACTAGCCATTTTCAACAATTTAAAAATTAGCTCTAATTCACTACTCACCTTGGTAGCTTTGTAATTGAATTTCTTTCCAAAAATTTTCAAGCTATTATAGAAGCTCCCTCTTTCTCTCTCTAAAACACCTAGCTAGTGAGAGGAAGTATGGAAGTACGACTTTTTAAGGGTTTTAAAGTGAGAGAGTGAAAGAGCATAAAAGATTCCATGAAAAAGTGCACAAAAACATGAAAATTGGAGTTAACTTGAGAGAAGTTATAGAGGTTTCAAAACAAGCTTCCATGGAGGATGAAAGAAATGTGAGATGGGAGGAAGAAGAAGAAGAAGCTGCTGAAAAATGATATTTATAGCTAAAGCTTATCCAAATTCCACTTAAATTATGAAAATGCCTTTAACAAGTTGGCTTTGTCTTTCTCCAATCCTTTGTGCAATCTTTTTACTCTTTTGACACTGAGACAAAGTCCATAATAGTCTAGAAATACTTGAGTTCAAGAAAACTTAAAAATTTTGACCCGAGATGAAAAATGACCATTTTTCCCCACCCTAGGAAATCATCATTATTTCTATTTTCTTCGTCATTTTATCCTTATTTTCATCATTCATTTACACCTTAGGCCTACTTAGGCCTTAATAATGTTTGAAAGTATACTTCTAAGGGCTCACTAAGGAAATGACAATATTACCCCTCGTCTGTGATATCGCGTCTACTTTTAGCTACGATTCTATAAAGATCAAGGTCTCACATTCTCTCCCAATAAAAGAAATTTGGTCTCCGAATTTAAATCAAACTATAAGGTAGCATACCTTTATGTATTAAAGAGGTGCGGATACTTTGTTCGCATCTCTTCCTCGGCTTCCCACGTTACTTCTTCACTGGTATGGTTTCTCCATAACACTTTCACTGAGGCTACTTATTTTGAACTGAGCTTTTTGACTTGCCTATCAAGGATAGCCTTCGGCTGTTCTTCATAGGTCAAATCATCTTTCAACTGGATGGTTTCATATCGAATTACATGCGACGGATCAGGGTTATTCTTCCTAAGCATTCACACATGGAATACGGAGTGAATATTTGAGAGGTCTAGTGGTAACGCCAAACGATAAACCACTGCTCCAACCCTTTCTAAGATCTCGAAGGGTCCTATATACCGAAGACTTAATTTTCCTTTCTTGCCGAACCTCATTACCCCTTTTGTTGGTGAGACCTTAAAAAATACATGATCCCCCACCTGAAACTCTAAGTCTCTCAACTTGTTATCAGCATATGACTTTTGTCTACTTTGTGCTGATAACATCCTCTGACGAATCATGCGTATTTTCTCAATGGCATCATATACCAATTCTGGCCCCAAGAGTTTCCTTTTTCCCACCTCTAGATATCCAATGGGTGACCTGCACCTCCGTCCATATAATGCTTCAAATGGTGCCATTTGGATGCTAGCTTGGAAACTATTGTTGTAAGCAAACTCCACTAAGGGTAGATGCCAATCCCATTTGACCCCAAGGTCTATTACATATGCTCTCAGTATATCTTCCAATGTCTGTATTGTTCGTTCAGATTGCCCATCAATCTGAGGGTGGAAAGACGTGCTAAAGTCCAACTTAGTGCCCAACATTTCCTGTAACTTTCCCCAGAACCTACTAGTGAATTGTGCTCACTATTAGATACTACAAAAATGGGGATACCATGCAATCGTACTATTTCATCCACATAAACTCGAGCATACTGGGCAGCCCCGTAAGTAGTCTTAATCGAAAAAAAATGGGCTGACTTCGTTAACCGGTCTACTATGATCCAAATCGAGTCGTAGCCCCTATTAGTTCGAGGTAAGCCCGTTACAAAGTCCATTGCAACATGCTCCCACTTCCATTCTAGCACTAGTAATGGCTGTAGTAGCCCTATAGGCCTTTAATGCTTGGCTTTAACCTGTTGACAAACTAGGCACTTGGAGACAAACTCAGCTACATCTTTCTTAAGTCTTTCCCACCAACATACCTTTTTCAAATCTTGATACATCTTTGTAGCCCCTGGATGTACCACATAGGCTGCCATGTGTGCCTCCTCCAATATTTTTCTTCTCAATCCATCACTATCTGGCACATAAAGTCTAGTTCCACACCTCAATACTCCATCTGTACCTTTAGTAAACATCTTTCCTTTCCTTCCTTAAGGGTCCTTTAAGGCCGTAGCTACGAACTCATCTTTACTTTGTGTTTCTTTAATTCAGTCCATTAAGATAGGCCTCACTCTAAAATGTGCTAGCAATTCATTTGCCTCCGAAACTTCCAAATGCACACCCATGTCTCCAAAGCTATGCATCTCCCTAATCAAGATCTCCTATCTGTAGAGATATGTGCCAGGCTCCCCATCGATTTTTGACTCAAGGCATTTGCCACTACATTTGCCTTATCGGGATGGTAAAGAATAGTACAATCATAATCCTTTAGCAGCTCCATCCACCTACGTTGTCGCAAGTTAAGATCCCTCTGCTAAAATATATACTTTAGGCTTTTGTGATCTGTATATATCTCGCAA
This sequence comes from Theobroma cacao, assembly GCF_000208745.1. Taxonomy (NCBI): domain Eukaryota; kingdom Viridiplantae; phylum Streptophyta; class Magnoliopsida; order Malvales; family Malvaceae; genus Theobroma; species Theobroma cacao. Next base: position 14,900,374 of record NC_030852.1, read on the forward strand.
GTCTCACCATACAAGTAATGTCTCCAAATCTTTAAGGCAAACACGATTGCTGCCATCTCCAAATCGTGTGCAGGGTAATTCTACTCATGCCTTTTAAGTTGCCTTGATGCATATGTAATCACCTTCTCATGTTGCATTAATACACACCCTAAACCAACCCGCGATGCATCACAAAATACCATATAACCCCATGTGCCTTGCTGTAGGATTAATACTGGAGCTATGGTGAGACATGCCTTAAGATTCTCAAAGTTATCCTCACAAGCATCTGACCACTCAAATTTTGTATCTTTACATGTCAGCTTAGTCAGAAAGGCGACTATTTTGGAGAAGTCCTTCACAAAACGACGATAATAGCTAGCCAAACCCAAAAAGCTTCTAATCTCCGTAACTGATGTTGGCCTCGGCCACTTTTCCACTACCTCAACTTTCTTTCGATCGACTTATACCCCATCCTTGGATGCCACATGTCCCAAGACTGCAACGCTTTCAAGCCAGAGCTCACACTTAGAGAACTTGGCATATAATCGATGTTCTTTCAAAGTTTGGAGCACTATCTTAAGATGCTGCTCGTGCTCCTCTCAGCTCTTCGAGTAGATCAAGATGTCATCAATAAACACCACCACGAACTTGTCCAAATAAGGCTTGAACACTCGGTTCATCAAATCCATAAAGGCCATAGGGGCATTCGTAAGCCCAAATGACATCACCAAGAACTCATATTGCCCATATCTTGTTCAAAATGCGATCTTTGGTATATCTTCATTTCGGATCCTCAATTGATCGTACCCAGATCGCAGATCTATCTTAGAGAAACATTGTGCTCTTTGTAGTTGATCAAATAAATCATCTATTCTTAGAAGGGGGTACGTATTCTTCACCATCACTTTATTAAGCTCTTGGTAGTCAATGCACAATCTAAGCGACCCATCTTTCTTTTTTACAAATAACACCGGTGCTCCCCATGGTGAGACGCTAGGATGGATGAAGCCTTTATCCAACAAATCTTCTAACTGATCCTTAAGCTCTTTAAGCTCCACAAGTGCCATTCTATATGGGGGTATGGATATAGGTCTAGTGTTGGGAATCAAATCTATGCAAAATTCAATCTCTCGCTCGGAAGGCAAACCTGGTAGCTCCTCGGGAAATACATCCATGAACTCATTCACTACAAACACTTGGCTTATGTCTTCAACCTTCGCTTGGGTATCCCTCACAACAGCCAAGAAACCTTGACAACCTGTCTTAATAGCCTTCTAGTAGACATGATAGATATCAAATTGGTAGGAGCATTGCTCCTATTCCCTTGAATACTAAATGATGGTTCATCAGGGAAAATCAAATCTAACCAATTTATGATAACAGTCCACGCTGGCATGGCAGGGCGATAACCAATCCATTCCCAAGATCACGTCAAAATGTAAGGTGTCTAATACAACTAGATTTACCAAGGTTCCTTTGTCCTTGACCAGAACTACCTCCTTTAAAGGGGTAGACACCACTAATTATTTTTCTCTTATAACACGATTTTTACCCAAATGAGATGCAAATCATGGAGAAATAAAAGAACGGGTAGCACCAGGATCAAACAATACCCAAGCATTCATATTACAAATTGAGAGAATACCTGATACCACTGCATTGGATGTCTGGGCTCTTGCGTGTTAAAGCAAACACCCCTGCGTGACCCCTACGGATGAAACTCTTATGTCTAGACCCAAAAGGCCTGCCCTGAGAGAAAGTAACAGCACCTTTACCTCTTGATTCGATAGCCTCCCGATCAGATGAGGCGGCTACTGAAGGAGTAGACGAGGCTGATTGGGCAGAACTGCGAGCAAAAACTTGGGATTTATGAGCCATAAGCCAATTCCTCTTAATATGTGCAGGTTGACCACACAAGAAACAAACTCTTGTAGCACGAAGGCATCTTCCTCTATGTCATCCCCCACAAGTATCGCAACAATGGATAACTTGACTACCCTGCCTTGAATCTTGCTGCCTCCCAACATTAAAGGTTCTCTGTCTCGCCCCAATACTAGCACTAGGCGAGTCACTCCCCTATTGGGGTAATCGTGAGTCCCTTTGTGGGCCCTGATAGTCAGAGGATGAAATACTACCACTAAAGTCTCTGCGACCTTAATATCCCTTTGTCTTGGCCCTCTTTACTCTATCCCTCACAGCCCTACTCTCATTGGTCCTCATCTCAATCTGTTGAGCGCAATCCACTGCTGTAGATAAGTATTGAAATCTCAAGATGCCATAACTCTAAACAATGGCTCCACTAGCCCATCCACAAACCTATGGATCTTCATCTCTTCAGTAGAAACTAGATAGGGCGCATATCGAGCGAGTTGCGTGAATTTGATGTCATATTCTGACACCGTCATACTTGGGGTCTGTACTAATGCCTCAAACTCCCTAGCTCATGCATTACATACACTGAGTGGTAAGAATCGATCTAAAAAGGTTGTACTTGTCAAGCCCAGCCCTAAATTATCTACCATGTTACACATGAGACTGATAGAGTGATTGTATATTTGAACAGCCTCGGAAGAATATTTAAAAGTCGATATTGTGCTTAGAAGTACAAGTAAGTCGATTTATACTTCGGACTAATTAAAAGAGTAATTTTAAGGTGAAATTAAGAGTTTCACAATCCAGGGATGACTCAAAATGGTAATTCAGAGTTCGAGGATCAATTTGGAGTCAAACCGAAATTTTCACTTTCTAGGGGCAAAATGGTCATTTGCCACTTGGGAACAAAATGAGAATTTTAGAAAAGATTTTTTTGGCCCTATTTGACTTATTGGAGTATGATTTGAGGTTTAGAAGTGAAAAATTTTAATTTCGGTATAATTTGGAGTATAAGGGCAAAATGATAATTTTACCACCTTGGGGGCAAATCAGTAAATTTTCATCCCCGACACTTGTCAAGACCAAGGGATTTTATTCATCATAGAAATGGATAAACATGAGAAATGTCTGGTGGAGAATTAAAGAATTAAAAGTCAAATATTTAAAATTTGAACCAATAAAGAAATGCCATGTGTCATGCTTTGATTATTTTATTATTTCTTTATAAAAAGGTAAAAAATCAGCCCATTTCTCCCATAGTGATCAGCCAAATCAGAAGAAAAGAGAAACCAAGGAAGAACAAACCCTAGGTGGGAAAAATCAAAGAGAAAGTGTTGGAATTCAAGAATTTGATCAAGCAAAGGTAAAATTTCTTTGATTTTGCTAGTGACTTACCTTACCCATGCATTTTCCCTTAATTTCCATGGTTAAATTACATCTTTTCATGATGAATTCATGGCTGGTCAAAATGGGTAAGGAGAGAGAAAGATGTTGGATTGAATTGATTTTAAGATATGTTAGTGTTTTTAGTTAGTTTAGCATATTTAGAAGCAAAGCAACAAGGAAAGAATCCATTTTCCCCATGAATCTTCATTGGCCGAATCTTCCTTAATGTGTGTGGGTGATGGATTGTTATTATTTCAAGAGAAATGGCTTAGAAAATGATGAATAATGGTGAGAAAATTAAGTAGGAAAAATCACAGTGTTAGTGCACTGTAATGGCCGAATTTTTCCATGAAGAAATGGGAAGGTTTTGATGCTGAAATTGGTGTTATTTGAATAATGTTTGGTGAATTGAGGTATTACAAATGAAATGGAGCAATTTAGAGCCAAATCGAACATAATTGTCATTTAATCGGGTAATAGGCCGAATTAGGTCAGCACCGCATTTAAGCGGTAGTCGGATAAGTTGCATATCATATCATGCATATACACCGAGCCTGAATTGATTTTATAATGGTCAAGCATTAATGTGGTGAATTATATATTGTACATTGTGGATAGGTGGTGAGTAAATTACACTGATAAAAGTACAGAGATTGTGCTTGAAGACTGGGATTAGGAGTACATCGACTCCTAGAACTGTGAGTAAACTTATTATCGTCTTAATTATCTAGAGTAGTTTTATACAATTGTGTGATTTTATAGAAAATGGGTTTAAATGGTAAATTGCTACGTTTTAAGAGAAATTGTGATTTTATAAAATGATTTTATAAATTTTCTGGAAAATTAAATACTGGTTTTGAAAATAGAGTAATTGGAGACTGCCTGCTTGTGTTATAAATTGTGTTTTAAATTATATGGCTTATAGCAATATGTGAGCATGAATGGCAAAGTCGGTATTTGTATCAAAATTATATATACTATGTATTTAGCCTTGAGAGGCTAGATTGCGATAAATTGCCATGTCAGGCAGATAAGCATTTTATAAATCATGTGGTAGATAAAATAATCCATAGTCACTGCAGTGGTGGGGGTTTTCGTGGACTGCATATGAGAGGGGCATGGTAACTCAGTTATATATTTACATCCAAGGGGAGATGTTGGATGAAGTATCTCCTGAGGTAAAAATTTGAGTGCACTTCACGTGGACCACCGCGTGAGAGTGAGACTCAGCCAACGCCAAGGAACGATTGTGTGTCAGATGCGAAAACATGTTTATGGGTATGGGACATTTAACAGCCTTGGCGGTCTTAGTGGGATACCTTGACGAAGGTACCCGCGAAAGTGATTTTGGCAGGAGCCAAGTTTTGTGAGATATATAAGCCATGTTGATTAATTGAGTAAATTGAATATTCATGTTAATAAACATATACTGCAAAAGAATATTTTAATTCGTCTCCATTTACTCGCCTTTAGATAGTTTTGATGGTGTCTGTTTACTCACTGGGATTATGTAATCTCACCCCTCTTCCTATCCATTTTTCAGGCTCAGGACAGTTTGTTGATAGTTGATTAAGACGATAATTAATCTCGGAGTTGCATCCTAAAAAGTTGTCACGACCCAAATTCTGGGCCATGACCGGCGCAAGGGCCTAATAGACGTAGTCCATTAAGCCCAAGCAAGCCTATCTATTTATCCTACTCATTATTCCATCAAATATTGCTAAGTCACAAATTATAACTTTAAATCAAAATAGTAATAGACATTGCCAACTCATATTGGCATTACTCATTTATTATATACATACATTGTCTACAACATGTATTCCAATAATTTACATTAGGTTCGTATATACACAACAAAAGAATACTCAACTTCCAGCGGAGGGACTCGAACAAATGTACAGCTACTGAATGCCGAGACGCCTACCAAAAAATGGATACAAGTCTACAAAGACACCTCGTCTTAGTTACTGGCTGCCTCGTGATCTGAAAACACGAAGTTGAAAACGGTGAGTATAACCCAGTGAGTGAACAAGGAAGGGAACAAGCATACCATAAGGAATCTTTAATGAAATCATGATGCATTCTTTTTCAAAACAATGCAATTTGTTTCTATTCTTATTAAAAACCCCTCATCAAGCCCTTAAATGATTAATCATTTGAAAATCATGGACCCATACATAACGAACCATTTGAAGAATGAAAACTTCAATATTACACAAGCAAGTCAAATACGACAACGAATCTTCGCTGCAGCGGAAAGGCATTCTCGCTAAACTGACGTTGGGATTTAGTTATTAGCCGAACGAGGGTTTCTCACTAAACCTCTCCATTTTAAACTAAACTCATTTAATCCTTAATGTTGGAAGTCCATGCTCCGATATGGTAGCAAAGAAGTGAAAGATAGGGCAGTAATTGGACAAGATAGGAGACAAAAACAAAAGGTTTTTCGCTGCAGTGAGATTTTTTCTCACTGCAGCCGAATTGTAACCCAGAAACAGAAAGTTTCTCGCTGCAGCGGAAAGGCATTCTCACTATAGTGAAATTTTGGTGATGAAACAGAGAGTTTTTCGCTGCAGCGAGATTCTTTTTTGCTGTAGCGAGAAGCTACAGTGACTATCTCGTTGCAGGGAAATACATTCTCGCTACAGTGAGAACCAATTCTGGTGAAGGTTCTCAAACTCGAGAGTTTCTCGCTACAGCGAGAATGAGTTTCGCTACAGTGAAAACAAAGCAACAAGAGAAAAGTTTCCTCTCACTCAACAAAAAGGCCATCTTGCAAAACCAAAAACATAGACATACAGCACATGAAATTCCCAAAGTGCAATGTATCAAATTTCTCATATATGTCAATCATATATCACATTCATAAGTTTTCATTTCATAAGTCTAGATGTGCATAATTACATAGATAAACATCAACATCAACATCATCATAATCACACCCGGCTTATGTACATCCCCCCACATCGTGCACATAGCCGGCACCATCGTGTGCATCCCTCCACATCGTGCATAATCAATGCCATCGTGTACATCCCCCCACATCATGCACACGGGGTACTATCATCATCCATCTCTCACGCCACCATCATCACCGGCATGTGCATCCCCCCAAATCGTGCACACACACGGTTACGGTCATTATACACAATATCATTCATCATGCACAACACACACATTTATATATCATCATACTACAATAGTGCATGAATCCATAGCAATCACATATCACAATATAAAACCATTTTGCAAAAGCTTGTTCCCAAGGCACTTGTCTTTATGAAAAACTTGATAATTCATTCAAATGGGTGGCAAACACATTATATTTCCCAAAACAAGTTTTGAAGGCAATCTACTCACCAATTGATTGTAGAGCTTTAGATGACTCCAATTCCCCTAATTGTCCAAATGAGATGATGAGGCTTCCTTAGAACCTAGGATCACGTTAGCATAAGCAATAGGTCAATTTACACACTATGAGCCCTAAAAGCTATCTCTAAACTAGCTTTCAATTACCACATTAAATGGCCATCTATGTTCACTATCTTAATCACTAAAAGCAATGAACATACTCAACAATAAACAGCTCATAAATCCTAATTACTAGTCATTTTCTACAGCTAAAAATCGAGCTTAGTTAATCACTTACCCTAAGGCTCCTTTGTAGTCAAATTCTCTTCCAATTGCTTTCAAATCAATGGGGTAATTCTCTCTTTCTCTCTCTAGAACGTCCAATTAGTGAGAGAAAGTATGAAAACCAGATTTTTGAAAGGTTTTAAAGTGAGAGGATGAAAGAGCATAAGGGTTTATGGAAGAGTACACCAAAAGCATGAAAATTGGAGCTAGAGAGAGAAAGTTATGGAAGCTTGAAAAAAACTCCCATGGAAGAATTGAAGAAACGTGAGAGAGGAGAAGGGAAGAAGAAGACAACTGCTGGAAATTTCAAGAAGCTGCTGGAAATTCAAGATATTTATAGCCAATCTTATCCACTCCCTTAAAATTACCAAATTACCCCTCCACCAACTTACTTATTCTCCTTCAATCTTTTATGCAGTCTTTTTGCTCTTTTAACACTGGAACAAAGTCCATAATGGTCTAGACATACTCAGGTTCACGAAAACATAAAATTATAACCCGAGGTGAAAAATGACCATTTTGCCCCTACCATGAAAATCACTGAAATTTTGGTTTCCTTTCCATTTTACCCCTAATTTCACAATCCATTTATGCCTTAAGCCTACTTTGGCCATAATATTGTTTAAAACTTACTTTGGGAGCTTATTAGAGAAAATGACAAAACTACCTTGGCTCGTATTATTACATCTATGCTTAGTTACAAGCCTATAGAGGTTGGGGTCTCACAAAAGTAAGGGTTCGTAGCCCTACACCTTCTTGGTCAGTTGAGGGCCCACGTGTCACTGTAAAAGTAATTTTATACTTCAGTTATCTGATTTAAAAGTATGTATGAACATATTTAGCTTTTACACCATGTTTTTGGCAGGTTTCGTTATTTTTGGAAAAAAATGACGAAAATGCCCTTGTGAGCTAGAAAATAATATTTTATTATTTTGATTTGGAAATGACTTATGATTTCTTGAAATATGAGATTTAATAACTATTGCTCATCGGGGAAGTACGAAAGCTAATACGAGAGCCTTGCGATATTTCGATCGGCATTCGGGGTGAAGAGTGTCTGTCGAGGCATCGCGGTGGTTGTCACGGGCTCGATGAGAGTTCTGGGTCGTGATAGTACTGAACTCTTTCCAAGTCAACAGCGTTGCATTGGTCGGCCTACCTCTAAGCAAGGAGCCATACCACTCTTATGCCACGTCCTCTAATCAAAAGGCAGCTAACTCGACTAATCTAGTACTAGAGCATCTCGGGGCCTCACAAATTTTCTCCATTTTATCTAAGAAAATATGGGGTTTCTCCGATGCATTAGACCCTGAAAATGAATGAGGCTTAAGCTTCAGGAAATCAAGAAGGGAAATTTCTAAATGAGCCTTCTCAACCTCAAGATGTTGGCGATCGGCCTGCCCTTGGGAACTAAGGGATTCTTGTACTATAGTCTCCCCTCCACTATCCTTTGTATATCATCCATACGGGCTGCCATCATTTCTACAACTCGATTAACTCCCCGTAGGCCTGCTGCCAAGTCCTCAATGGTGATACCCCTAGTTGGTTGTCTATCCGCATTGTCCGAAGACTGTCTTTCCTCTCGTCTACCCATAAGCGTATCCACCCTCAACGGCCTAGTGGCCCCGCCAGTCTACATCACCTCCTAAGGGTGGATGCCCGTGGCCTATTTGTCATCTCATTAGGAGCATCTTGCACTCCCATCCGTCTTGAGGTGGCTCGTGTCTTAGGCGGCATTCTTACCTAGACAAAAGCAAACACCTGTTATTAAACACATTTTGCAATTATAATCGTATCTAAGAAAAAAAGTTGTTTCTAAGATAGGGAATCTATGCGGTCCCTTGGTTGTAAAATGTGTCGCGGTTCACACTTCACAACCGAAGTTTCCACATAAAGACCCGATACTCTGCTGGACCGACGAAAGGAAGTCCTAGGACCTAAACAACCTAGGGCTCTGATACCAAGTCTGTCACGACCTAAATTTTGAGCCATGACCTGAGCACGAGCCCAGTGGACATAGCCCACTAAGCCCAAGCAAGCCTCTTTACGTAATCCCGTTCACTATCCCATCAATTTTTTATCACCGTTATTAGACCGCCATTTGTAATTTGCAACTAGACGTATTTTCATAATACAACATAGATACCAAAAATTTACATTTGTATGATCTCAAAATAAGGTTATTTATAGCCATCTCATTATGGCACCATCATTCCAAACTATACATGCATCGTTAGCAAAGTGATTCATAGCAATTTGCATTTAATGCACATGTGCTCATATAAAAGACTTCTGACGACCAACGGAGTGACTTTGGTGAGGGTACAGCTATCAAATGCCATGATACCTACCATGAGTGAATGCAAGCGGACGCCTTAGTCTCAGTCCCAACTATCTACGGATCTGAAAACATGCAATTTAAAAGAGTGAGTATAAACTCAGTGAGTAAACATAAGAAGGGAACAAGCAACGATAAGGAATGTTTTAGAAAACATGATGCACTTATGATAAACCATGAAATTTTGTCTAATGTTTTTGTTAAAACCCCTCATTTTAAACTTTGAATGTTTAATCCCTTAATGTTACAAGATCCATGATGAACCATAAAGTTGAATAGAATGAAAATTTCAGCAATGACCAAGCAAGACAAACAATAGAGGGTTTTCTCGCTGCAGTGAAAAAGCATTCTTAGTTTGCATATGCTTTGGTTTTTCAATTATATCTCCAACTACATAAGTTCAATTGACATGATTTTTTAGTAATTAGAAAGCTAAGAGGCTGGGCTACAATTTTGATGTTTACCACTTTGCCCTATTCTAATCAGAAGATGGTCAAAATCTTTGTCAAAATGCAAGCAGTGCACTAGAATTTTGGAACCACCCGAGAGTTTTCGCTGCAACGAGAACCAGGCTAGTGTAACCCCTCTAACCCAAGAGTTTCTCGCTGCAGCAAGAATGAATCTCGTTGCTACGAGAAACAGACCAATTTAGTTGAAAGGGATATTGTTACATCAAAAAGCCATTTTGTTGCTGAAATGAAAAGCAATTTAGGAGCAATTAACAATGCCAACATACAACACAATCACAATTATTTTCATAAACTTTCTATAACATATATACATATATATGTATATACATACATCATCATGCATACCATCCCGCCACACTCAGCTCATGTGCACTCCTTACACGCACAATGCAGTATCATCATCATGCGCACTCCCTACTCGCACATAGTCGGGTCATCATCAGCTTATGTGCACTCTCACACTGCACATAGGTGGGTCATCATCAACTCATGCGCACTCCCACACCGCACATAGCTGGGTCATCAATATCACACAAAAAGAGTATCCAAAGCATAATATACATATCAATATAATTTGATAATGCATGAACTATTCCTATTGCACATTTCACAAGATAGAAACATTTCATTAACGGCTTGTTCCCCAAGTATATTTTTTAATGCAAAAACAAATGAAACTTTCAAATGATTTATTTAAACATGTAGGCATTTTCCAAAATATTTTGAAATGTAAGTTCACTCACCAGTATTTGTTAAATCTTAGATTGACTCCAACTTCCACTAATGCTCCGAATGGAGATGTGGGGTCTCGTTGGAACCTATCACACACAATAGCATCACAAATCAACTTAATTCACATAACCATAACTCTAAAAGCTATCTTATAAATCATATTCTACTAGTTATTCCTAACTAGCTTCTAATTGCCATTAAGCAGCTATTTACTTTCCCTATTCTACTCACACTAAAGATGAATAAATAATCCTCAACTACAAAACATTCACAAATATATCCACTAGCCATTTTCAACAAATACGAAGTGAACAAGGAAGGGAACAAGCAAACAATAAGGAAAAGTTAAAGAAATCATGATGCATTTATCTTTAAAACAATGCAATTTAGTTTAGTTCTTATTAAAACCCCTCATTTAAACTCCAAATGAGTAAATCACTTGATGAAAAGGGTCCATGCACAACAAAGGTTTTGAAGAGTGAAAACTTTAATAGCATTTATGCAATTCAAGTCAAGTAAACAACGGGGTCCTCACTACAGCAGAAAGGCATTCTCGCTGCAGCAATATTGGGCTCCAATTATCAACAGGCCAAGGGTTTCTTAGCTGACCGAGGGTTTCTCACCAAACCTCCCCATTTCAAATTTAATTCATTAATTCCTTAATGTTGGAAGTCCATGCTCAAATATGGTACCAAAGAAGTGGAAAATAGGGCAGCAATCGAACAAGATAATAAGCAAGACAGAAAGTTTCTCGCTGCAGCAAAATTCACACCATAAAACAGAAAGTTTCTCACTGCAGGGAGATTCATTCTTGCTATAGTAAGAAGCTTCAGCAACTTTCTCACTGTAGCAAGAATCAGGCCAACAAAACCCTCAAAACTCGAGAGTTTTTTGCTACAGCGAGAAACAGGACATCAACAACAAGTTTTCATTCCCTCAAGAAAAGGCCATTTAACTGCAAAGACAAAATCAACTTGAACATGTTTTAGAAATTTTCTAAAGATCAACATGCAAGATTCACATGTACAAAACCATCTACCATACTCATGAAATTTCTATAACACACATATTTATATATATATATATATATATATATATATATATATATAT
>NC_030852.1:14912049-14927460 GCF_000208745.1 Theobroma cacao
CACAACATATATTTATAAATATATATATATATATATATATATATATATATATATATATATATATATCAACATGATATAGGAGCACATAGGTTCGTCTTTTTTCACATTTCACATTTTCACAACATCAAAACAATTCATCAAAGGCTTGTTCCCCGGCACACATTTTTAAAGAAAAGTTGGAATAAATCATTCAAACGTTTCATACAAATACAATTATATCTCCCAAAATGATTTGAAATGCAAGTTCACTCACCGATATTTTGTTAAACCTTTAGTTGACTATAACTTCCTTAATGGTCTAAATGGGACGGTGGGGCTTCATTGGAACCTAATCATCACATTAGCATCATAATTAAATCAATTCCAATACTTATAAATTTTAAAAGCTATCTCTTAACTTGCTTCCAATTGCCATCAATTGGCTATCTATTTTCACTATTCTAATCACTATAAAATGAATGAACAACCTTAACTACAAAATATTCACAAGTCTAATCTCTAGCACTTCTCAACACTTAAAATTCAACTCTAATTTACTACTCACCTTGGTAGCTTTGAAATTGAAATTCTTTCCAAAAAACTTTCAAGCTCTTATTGAAGCTCCCTTTTTCTCTCTCTCTAAAACATCCAACTAGTGAGAGAAAGTATGGAAGTAAGACTTATCAAGGGTTTTAAAGTGAGAAGGTGAAAGAGCACAAGGGTTCTATGCAAAAGTGCACAAAAGCTTGAAAATTATAGCTATTTTGAGAGAGGTTATGGAGGTTTCATATCAAGCTTCCATGGAGGATGAAAGCAACGTGAAAGAGAAGAAGCTACTGGAAAATGGGAGAAGAAGCTGTTGGAAAATGATATTTATAACTCAAGCTTATCCACTCCACTTAAATTACCAAAATGCCCTCAACAAGTTAGCTTGTTCTCCACCAATCCTCTATGCAATCTTTTACTCTTTTGACACTAAAACAAAGTCCATAAGCGTCTAGAAATGCTCGAGTTCGAGAAAACTTAAAAATTTTGACCCGAGGTGAAAAATGACCATTTTGCCCCTATCGTGGAAATCATCATCATTTTTATTTCCTTCGTCATTTTACCCATATTTTCATCATTCATTTATGCCTTAGGCTTACTTAGGCCTTAATATTGTTTAAAACTTACTTTTAGGGGCTCATTAAGGAAATGACGAAATTACCCCTGATCAGGGATATCGCGTCTACTTCTATCTACGAGTCTATAAAGGTCAAGGTCTCATAGAAAATAACGAGTATTGATTCAGACATTTGATAGAGCATATTCATGAATTGTCTTACGAGCTTGCAGAGCTGCCAATTATAAGTAATAAGATATTATCAATATTATGACCATTTATACCATCATTAGCATATTATCAACAAACCATATCCATTCTAGAATCAAATGTCATTAACAAGCCAACAAAGATAAGATAAAAGCATAACAAAAGTAACTCATCAGCATCCAAATCCTAACCATCAGCAATTATCACCGCAGAATGTCAAATCCTAACCATCAGCAATTATCACAACAAAATGTCATAAGTAACTAAGCATCACACACATAAATTAAACATGAAGACCTATCAAACTCTATTTAACTTAGTCTTCCTTCTCTCTTTTTTCTTTTTCATCATTAAATAAGATATTCAAAAGTCCCCTTTAATGAGTGCATTAAAATTTTCCTTTAATCTTTAAATCAAACTTTAATGAATGAGAATCATAAGCACTTATACACCTAAGTCATACAAGTTTATAGATATATGTAGTACCCCGTATTTTGATACGGTGGCTAATAAAGTTTACAAAAGCCAATTGAGGTTAATTACCGAGTTAAAAAGGGTAATTCAAAAGTGAACCTGTGAAATCTCAATCTCCATAGACACATAACTAAAAGTAGACGAGATAATGCAAACCAGGGGTAATTTCATAATTTCTCTTGGTGAGCTGCTATGAGTGGGTTTGTTTTATGCTATTAAGGTCTAAATAGGCCTAAGGAATGAATGAACGATGTTTATGATGGTAAAATAAATGAAGGAGATAAAAATAATGATAATTTCCATGATAGGGTTAAAATGGTCATTTTGCATCTCGGGTCCAAATTTTTATGTTTTCATGAACTCGAGTATTTTTAGACTATTATAGACCTTGCCCTAGTGTCAAAAGAGTAAAAAGTTACATAAAGGATGGGAGAAAGACAAAGTCACCATGTTAAGGGCATTTTGGTAATTTATGTGAGAAATGGATAAACTTTAGATATAAATATCTAAAGCTCCAGTAGTTTCCAGCAGCTTCCAGCCACTTCTTCTTCCCTTCCCATCTCGCGTTTCTTCATCTCCATGGGAGCCTCCCTTAAAGCTTCCATAACTTTCTCTCTCTAGCTTCAATTTTCATGCTTTTGAGCACTTTTTCATAGAACCTTTTGTGCTCTTTCACTCTCTTACCTTAAAACACTCAAAAGTCTTTTCTCAACACTTTCTCTCATTAGTTGGACATTTTAGAGAGAGAAAGAGAGACTTTCCATGATAGCTTGAGTATTTTTGAAAAGGAATTCAACTACAAACAACCACCAAGGTGAGTAATGAATTAGGTTTAATGTTCAAGTTGTTGATAATGGTTGATGGTTAGAGTGGTGAGTTAATCTATTGTTGAGATTGTTAATCATTTTTAGAGTGACTAGAGTAGAGTAAACAAATAGCCACTTAATGGCAATTAGAAACTAGTTAGGAATAACTAGTAGAACTTGATTTAGGAAAGAGCTTTTTGGAATTATATTAATGCCAATTTGGGTTGATGGTGATATTGTGTGTGTATAGGTTCTAACAAGGCTTCACATGTCCATTTGAAGCATTAGTTGAGGCTAGAGTCAAGCAAAAGAATCAACAAGACCGGTGCGTGAACTTGCATTTCAAACTTTCTTTGGGAATGCAGATATATTTGGGGTGAAACATTTAAATGATTTTATCCAACTTTTCCTTAAAACCCACCTAGGGAACAAGCCTTTGGTGAATGTTTCTATCTTGTGAAAATGTACCGTATAAATGGTTCATGTGTTATCACAATATGTTGATATGTATAATATGCATTGGATGTTCCTTTTTATGTGATAATGATAACCTAGCTCTATGCGTGTGGGAGTGCACATGAGTTGATGATGACCCAGCTATGTGCGTGTGGGAGTGCACATGAGCTAATGATGACCCAGCTATGTGCTAGTAGAGAGTGCACATGAGTCGATGATAACCCAGCTATGTGAGAGTAGGGAGTGCGCATATGTGAGACCTTGTCAAGCTCGATTAAAAGACGGTATTGTATCGAGTGGTACAACTAAGTTAAATCGAGCCTTGAACTAGTTCAAATAGAAATTCTAAGAAGAATTTGAAAATTTTAAAATCCACAGAATGACTTAGAATAATGATTTGGAGTTCAAGGTTCAGTTTGGAGTCCATCAGGAAAATTGACCGATTAGGGATAAAACGGTTATTTTACCATTTGATGATAAAATGGAGATTTTTAACGAAGATTTGATCACATTTGACCAAGAATAATTATATGAAATATAATTATGATTATTGGAGTATAAAATGATGTTTAGCAGTGAAAAATTGTGATTCTCGGTATTTTTAGAGCACAAGGGAAAATGGTAATTTTACCACTAGAAGACTAAACGGGAATTTTTATAAAACAATTTTTGCACCATTTGGTTAATATTGATCAATATTAGTGTTATTTGAGGTTGAAAAGTAGAAATAATGTGATTCTGGTACATTTCGGAGTATAGGGGTAAAATCGTAATTTTCTCACCTCGAGGGTAAATCGGTAAATTTTTCAGCGCAGCACTTGTCAAGACCAAGGGATTTTAATTGTGGTAGGATTGGATAAATATCAGAATATTTGTGGTGAAAAATTAAGAAGAAAAAGTCAAAAAGTTAAAAAAAATGTGCCAATAAGCATGTGACACGTGGCATGCTTGATTATTTTATTATTTTATTATTTTCTATAGAAATTAGCCCATTAAATCCCCAATTGTCTCACCATATTCGGCCTAGGCAACCAGCAATAAGAACAAAGGAAGAACAAAGGGAAAAACAAGAAAACCTAGGTGGAAATTCAAAGAAAAAGTGAAAAAATTAAGGAAACAATCTAGGTAAGTTAAAATTTCTTTAATTCTCCTTGATACCTAGCTTACCCATGCTTTTGTTCTTGATTTCCATGGTTGAGTATTGAGTTATCATGATGAATTCAATTATGAAAAATGGGTATGGAAGAGGAATTATTGTTGGAATAATTTGATTTTAGACTATGTTAGTGTTTAGGGATAGTTAAGCATGGTTATGAACAAAAACACAAAAGAAATATTCAATTTCTCTAGGGTTCCTTGTTGGTCGAACCATGAGGGCTGAATATCAATGGGGGATTGTTTTTATTTCAAGGAAAATGGCTTGAAAAATGATGAATTAAGGTGAAACGGTTATGTGGAAAAAAATTTCAATGCTAGTGCACCAAATGACCGAATTTTTCTATAAGGAACTGTGACGGTTCTAATGCTGAATTTGGCTTTATTTAAATGGTATGTGGTAAATTAAGGTATTAGAGGAGAAATGGATTAATTTGGAGGTGATTTGGACACAATCGCCAATTAATCGAGTGATCAGTCGAATTTAATCGATACCGCGATTAAGCGGTAATTGGACGTATTTTTGCATTTACATATCAAGCATTAGCAATTTAAATTAGTTTATATCAATTTAGGGACAATATAGTAAATTCCTCGACTTTATTATTTGTCAAGGTAGTGAGATGTCCGGAAAAGGCAAAAGAATTACACTTGAGGACTATTAGTCCGAGTGCACCTGAAATTCATATTTTCGACACCTGTGAGTGGACTGCCTTCAAAACTTGTTTTGGGAAATATAATGTAACTGCCACCCATTTGAATGAATTATCAAGTTTTTCATGAAAACAAGTGCCTTAGGAACAAGCTTTGAAAATTGGTTTTATGTTGTAATATGTGATTGCTATGCATTCATGCACTATTGTATTATGATGATATATATATGTGTGTGTTGTGCATGATGAATGATATTATATATAATGACTATAACCGTGTGTGTGCACGATGTGAAGAATGCACATGCCGGTGATGATAGGGGCGTGAGAGATAGATGATGATAGTGCCCGTGTGCACGATGTGGGGGGATGTACACGATAGCACTGATTGTGCACGATGTGGGGGGATGCACGTGATGGTGCCGGCTATGTGCACGATGTGGGGGGATGTACATGAGCCGGGAGTGATTATGATGATATTGATGTTTGTCTATGTAATTATGCATATCTAGATTTATGAAATGAAAGGTCATGCATGTGATATATGGTTGACATATATGTGAAATTTGACACATTGTACTTTGAGAATTTTCATGAGTTTTATGTTGATTTTGTTAGTTTAGCAAGATGGCTTTTTGTTGAGTGAGGGAAAATGTTTCTCTTGTTGCTCTATTTTCGCTGCAACGAAATCATGCTCGCTGCAGCGAGAAACTCTCGAGTTTGAGGACCTTTCCCCAGAACTGGTTTTCGCTGCAGCGAAAATGAATCTCGTTGTAGCGAGAAACTCTCGGGTTTGGAGGGGTAAGTTGGCCGAAAACTTGCTGCAATGAAATTCATTCTTGCTGCAGCGAAAAACTTTCTGTTTTTGGGTAACAATTTTGCTGCAGCGAAATTCATGCTCGCTGCAGCGAAAAACTTTCTGTTTTCTCTCCTATCTTGTCCAATTACTGCTCTATTTTTCACTTCTTGCTACCATATCTGAGCATGGACTTCCAACATTTAGGACTAAATGAGTTAAGTTTAAAATGAGGGGTTTTTAATATGAATGGAACTAAATTGCATTGTTTTGAAACAAGTGCATCATGATTTTAAATTCTCCCTTGTTGTTGTTGCTTGTTCCCTTTCTTGTTCACTCACTGGGTTTATACTCACCATTTTCAAATTCATGTTTTCAGATCACGAGGCAGTCGATAACTAGGACGAGGTGTCCTTGTAGACTTGTGTCCATCTTTTGGTAGGTATCTCGACATTCGGTAGCTGTATATTCATCCGAGTCACTCCGTTGGAAGTCGAGTGTTACTTTGTTTTATATAGACGAACTTAATGTAAATTATTAGAATACATGTTGTGACATTGTATGTAAATTTTTAAGGAGTAATGCCAGTACGAGTTGGCAATGTATATCACTATTTTGATTCAAAATTATGAAATATGACTTAGTGATATCAGATGGAATTATAAGTAAGATAAATAATAGGCTTGCTTGGGTTTAGTTGTCACGACCCAGAACCTCCCTCTGGCCCACGACAATCACCGTGACGTCCCGATTGACACTCACTTCCCGGAATGCCAATCGGAACCCCGCAAGGCTTACATATCAGTTTCTTGCCTTTTCTGTGAGCAATCGTTTTTAAACATTCCGTTTTAAACAATTACCAGTCGTTTTCGACTCAAGTAAATCAAAAAACAAAAATATAGCATTTTTATATAAAACAATATTTATAGAAACACGTGTAAGTAAAATAAATTCATACATACAATAATTTACAAAGTTATAATGTACAATAATAATTACAATGACAAGTGGCCCAAAACTACACCAAGTGTTGGTGATAGTAACCTACTATCTGTGTGATAGAGGGGTCAACTGGAATTCTCGACAAAATCGGTATCTACAAGCTACCACAGGATTGGAATATTTGGGAAGGAGGTGGGTGAGATTTTACAATCCCAATGAGTAAACAGACATTATCATAAATATCTAAAGGCGAGTAACATGGAGGCAAGTTTAAACAACAAATTACAAACCATTTCACAAGGTTTTCAATTTATTTCTTAAACCATAAAATATTTGTAATTTACCAAAACAGTTGTTAAAGCTTCTGACTTTTATTAAAAATAAGGCTCAAGCCAAAACTAATCCTCGGGGATACCTTAGTTGAGGCATCTAACCAAGTCCGCTAAGGTTGTTAAGATATTTACATGTTAAACACATGTTAGTTTTGAAAACAAGTCGTTTCTTGGCGTTGGCCGAGTTACACATTCTCGTGGGGGTTCGACGTGAAGTGAGCTCTAACACTACCCCGGGAGTTACCCTCCTCGCCTCTACAACCGGAGTAACTATATAACCGGGTTTATCGTGCCCCTCTAATAAGTAGTCCACGGAAACCTATCACTACAGTGACTAAACCCACCAATTTTAATAAAATTTCGACAGTATAACGTGGCTTTTATTTATTTACCCAGCCTGCATAGTAAAAGACAGCTTACATAAATTCCCAATGCAATTATAAAATATAGCCACATATACTCATATATCATAAGCCATTCATAAGAAAATATATTTTTCAAAACAATTGACAGCCTCCAATTACTCAATTTTATAATCAATAGTTTCTTATTTCAGAAAATCAAGACAATATATTTATTTGTCACATTTATTTCTAAAACATCAAAAATCCCATTTTAATCTCATTTTTGTTTCATAAAATCCATGAAGAGCATTTAAAAATAAGCTCTAGATAATTTACAATAATAATAGGTTTACTCACCGTTTGTACAAACTAAATGCTTCCTAGGTGCCCCGATCACTATTCATCAGGTACGACTTCCTTACCTTTACCGGAAGGCTCTCCTCCTAGACACATTGCAAAAATTACACAATTCACCACATTGATGCTAAATCACTATATAATTGACTTAAATCCTATACTAATGCATGGTATGAAATGCAATAGCCTAAAACGGCTTAAACGCGGTATTAACCTATTTTTAGCACTTTACCCGATAAATTGCTAACGCGCTCCATTTTAGCTCTAAATTGTCCCATTTTCTCTCCAACATTTCTAACCATTAAATATCAGCCAATAACCCTCTAAAATCACCAAAATCAGTTCACTTTCCTCCTTGAAAAATTCGGCCAAAAATGGGACATTAACTAGGTAAATTTTTCACTTTGTTTTTCTATCACATTTAACCATTTTTCATCATTTTCTCTTCATTTCTGCTAGAATAAAAATCAGTTCTTCATCATTGTACATCATTGAAGATTCAGCCAAGGGTGGGTATTGTGAAAATTTCATGCTTTCTTGCCCAATTTGATTTCTATATACATTGAACTAACTAAAACTATAAATTTAACTAAAAATCAAAATATAAAAATTTCAAATTCCTCCCCCTTGAATTTCATCCAGCCCTTGCTATCACTTTTTGATCTCTGTCCTCAAGCATGCTAAATGGAAACAAAGGCATAAGAAAGGTAGAAATCAAGCTAAAGTCAAAAAATCTTACCGTTAGACACGTAAACGGACGAAAAACGTGATTTCCCTTTTGAATTTTCTAGTTTTCCTTTGGTTTTTCTCTTTTCTTCCTTTCCTCTCTATTTTCTCTCTTATTCTCTCCTTATGGCCGGCCATCACTTCATATGGGATTTAAATGGGCTGACTTTTCATTAAAATAATATTAAATCATTAAAAAGTGCCATGTGTCACTTTCCCATTGATCCGTTTTTAAAATTTCATCCTTTAAACTTTAATTTTTCACCACTTAGAATACCATAGTTATTCATACAAAAACTAAATAAATCCTATAATTTTGACAAGTTTTGGGTGGTGAAAATTACGGTTTTTACCCCGGGACGACAAAATTATCGTTTTGCCCCTATGTTTCAAAAATTGCCGAAATTGAAATTATTCACTTCCTATCGTTAAATTATACTCCAAATAGTTAATCTTGGTCAAAAATTTCACTCCATGATCAAATTGTTATCTTAGGTGGCAAAATGACGATTTTGCCCCTAAACATCAAAATTTCCAATTTTTCCCCAAATGAACCCTCGAACTCCGAACAATCATTTTTAGTCATTCCTTGATTGTAAAATATTAAACTTCATCCTACGATTCCTATTTGAACTAGTTCGAGATTAAATCAACTCAAGTGTACCGTTAGGTACAATATTGGGTTTCGTCTATTCTTAGGACTTTCCTAGCGTAATAACATGCTACTCAGTGCATGTATGTCATGACATGTGTTTATAGAGTTAGGTTTTACAATTCTACCCCACTAAAAATAAAATTTTGACTTGAAAATTTCACTTACCAGATTCGACAAATAGATGTGGGTTTTGGTTCCTCATCTGATGCTCTACTTCCCATGTCATTTCCTCCATTCGAGCACTTTTCCACAACACTTTGACCATTGAAATACTCTTGTTCCTTAGTACTCGATCCTTTCGATCCAAGATACTCACAGGTTACACCTCGAACTTCAAATCGTCATGCAACTCGATCGGAGGTGCTTCGAGGATGTGAGAGGGATCTGGTACATATTTCTTAAGCATGGAGACATGGAAAATGTTATGGATCTGATCTAACTCTGGAAGTAATTCTAACTGATAAGCCACTGGTCCAATTCTCTCAATAATTCGGAATGGTCCAATATACCTTGGGTTAAGCTTTCCCCGCTTCGTAAATCGAATCACACCTTTCCACGGAGAAACCTTAAGAAAAACTCTATCATCGATCTCAAACTTCAAGTCTTTTGTCCATTTATCTGCATAACTCTTTTGCCTATCTTGGGCTACCTTTAGCCTCTCTCGTATAACCTTGATCTTGTCATTATTTAGATCAATCAATTCCACACTAACTAACTTTCTTTCACCCACTTCATCCCAATAAAGTGGAGTACGACATTTCCTTCCATATAAAGCTTCGTACGGTGTCATACCAATGTTAGACTAGAAGGTGTTGTTGTAAGCAAATTCCACTAATGGCAAGTGTCTATCCCAACTCCCAAGAAAATCCATGACACAAGCTCTCAACATATCCTCCATAGTCTAGATAGTCCTCTCTGACTGACCATCCATCTGTGGGTGAAAAGCAGTGCTAAATTTTAATTTGGTTCCAAGAGCTTCTTGAAATTTTGACCAAAATCGAGAAGTGAATCGAGGATCTCGGTCTGACACTATAGAAACGGGAACTCCATGTAGCCTCACAATCTCATCTATATAGAGCTGAGCTAGCTTTTCAATAGAGTATGTACTATGGACAGCTAAAAAATGAGCGGACTTAGTTAACCGATCTACGATCACCCAGATCGCATCCTTTCCCTTCTGTGTCCGCGACAGTCCCAAAACAAAATCCATAGTTACATGTTCCCATTTCCACTCGGGAACAGGTAAAGACTGAAGTGTACCTGCTGGCCTATGATGCTCCGCCTTAACTTGCTGACATACGAGACACTTTGCTACGAATTTTGCTATGTCTCGCTTCATACCTGGCCACCAATAATTCTCCCTAATAGTCCTATACATCTTGGTGCTTCTAGGATGTAATGCATAGGCAGATGAATGGGCTTTTTCCATGATCGCTTGTCTCAATTGGTTTCCCTCAGGAACACAAACTCGGTCTCTAAATATCAAGACGTTATCCTCTCCGAATCTAAACTCACTGACTCCCCCATCGGTCAATTTTTGAATTTCTTTTCTTAACTCCTCATCAGACCTCTGAATGTCCTTGATCTGATTTAGTAACGAAGGTCTCACAATGAAGCTTGCCAATAAGGATCCATCCTCACCATTTCTCAACTGGACCCTAAGAGATTTCATCTTTAATAATGCTGGAAAATAACAACTCTGAAGTGCGGCTAAAAACGATGAAGACTTACGACTTAAGGCATCAGCTACAACGTTCGCCTTTCTTGGATGATAGTCTATCACCAAATCATAATCTTTTATCAACTCCAACCATCGCCTTTGCATCAAATTAAGCTCTTTCTGAGTGAGCAAATATTTTAAACTCTTGTGATCCATAAATATCCGACAATGCTCACCATACAAGTAATGCCTCCAGATTTTTAAAGCACACACCACAGTTGCTAACTCTAAATCATGGGTAGGGTAATTTGCTTCATGCCTCTTTAGCTGTCTAGAAGCATAAGCCATAACGTTTTCATTCTGCATCAGTACGCACCCCAACCCCAACTTTGAGGCATCACTATAAACTACAAATCCCTTACCACTCACAAGAAGTGTTGAAACGGGACCGGAGGTTAACCGGTTCTTTAGCTCCTGAAATCGATTCTCACAAACATCATCCCACTCAAACTTAACTCCCTTACGAGTTAGATGGGTCAAAGGAGCTGCTATTAAGGAAAACCCCTGAACAAACCTTCGATAATAACCGGCTAATCCGAGGAAACTATGAATCTCCGTCACTGTCTTAGGTTGCTCCCATTGTAAAATTGCCTCTATCTTCTTAGGATCAACATATATTCCAGCTCCCGATACTACATGTCCCAAAAATACCATTTCCTGTAACCAAAACTCACACTTCGAAAACTTTGCATACAACTGTCTTTCCCGCAAAGTTTGTAATACTATATGCAAGTGGGTAGCGTGCTCATCATTATCTCTCGAATAAATCAGGATGTCATCAATGAACACAATAACAAACTTGTCCAAGTAAGGGTGGAACACCCTGTTCATGAGATCCATAAAAGCTACCGGTGCGTTAGTTAATCCAAAAGGCATGACCAAGAACTCATAATGATCGTACCGAGTCCTGAACGCTGTCTTAGGTACATCCTGTTCTTTAATCCTCAACTGATGATACCCAAACCTCAGATCAACCTTAGAAAACACTGTAGCTCCCTGTAATTGATCGAAAAGATCATCAATCCTTGGCAACGGATACTTGTTCTTAATGGTCATTCTGCTAAGCTGTCAGTAATCTATATATAATCGAAGTGTACCGTTTTTCTTTTTCACAAATAAAATCGGTGCTCCCCACGGAGATGTACTAGGGCGTATAAAACCCTTGTCCACTAACTCTTTCAGCTGTACTTTCAACTCTTTCAACTCTGCCGGAGCCATTCTATACGGAGGAATAGAGATAGGAGCAGTACCTGGAAGTAAGTCAATGGTGAATTCGAACTCACGATCGGGAAGAAGTCTCGGTAATTCATCAAGGAACTCACTTACTATGGAGACATTCTCTAACTTAGGTTCCTCCCTCGATATATCAATCACGTGAGCCAAGTATGCCGAATATCCCTTTCGCACCAATTTCAAAGCTTTGAGGGCCAAGATTACACAATACGGTAATACTCGATGCTCCCCCGTAAATACAACTTCTGCTCCCTCTAAACTCTGGAGAATCACTTCTTTCTTAAAATAATCCACCTTTGCTCAATGAGTGGACAACCAATCGATACCCAAGATCAAATCAAAGTCCCGAATCTCTAAAAGGATTAAATCACCCATAAATTCTTCTTCCCCAACTTTAATACCACAGTCTCTATAATACGTATTTCTTACTAACCGCTCGCCCAAAGGAGTATGCACTACAATCTCTTCTTCTAATGGTGACAGATTCCTATTTGAGAATGATGCAAATGATATGCTCACGTATGATCTACTGGAGCCCGAATCTATCAAAACATGTGCATCTCTATCAAACACAATCATAGTACTTTTTACTGTGCTAGGTCAAACCCGGGCTTCATCCTCAGTCACTATAAAAACCCTGGTCAAAATCTGGGGCTACGATCTGGAAGATGGCTGCTCTAGGGTATTACTCCCCATGCCTGACCGTATCACTAGGCCTTGTCTGGACTGTGATCCCGAAGTATCTCTCCGCAGTATCCTAGGACTAGTTAGAGGAGTAGAAGTAGTTATTGTACCACGTCTCAACTGAGGACAATCTCTCTTGATATGCCTCTGTTGGCGGCATTGAAAACACTTTACAAGCTGTCTACATGACTCAACATGAAATCCTCCATAATTACGGCATCTGTCCAATCTTCCTGAAGTCCCCACCTAACTACTCATCACTGGCCGATCAAATCTAGAAGATCTCGGCTGTGACTGCTGAGATAGAGGTCTAGTGGATGCCACAGATGCTAAGGTATTACTTTCTGTAGTAGATGTTGAATCTCTACCTCTCTTTGAAGACTGACCCGGGAACGTTGGCGGATTCCTTCTCTTTGCGAACTCAGCTCGGATCCGTCTATTCTCAGTGGCGAGCTTCTCAGCTCGTAAGGCCATCTGCACAACTTCCTTATATGACTCCTTGCTAGTCACTATCATACGCTCTCGTATCTCATTATGGAGTCCCTCCTCAAAGTAGTTTACATGGTCTTGCTCCAATCTCACCAACTCAGGTACAAAAAGCATCAGCTCGTTAAAACGAGTTTCATACTCCTCAATGGTCATGTTCCCTTGTTTCAAGCTCAGAAATTCTCTCTTTTCCTCTTTCTGATGGAAATAAGTGTAATACTGACCATCGAACTCTCAGAGAAAATTCATCCAAGTTAGCTGTATAGGAGAGTGAGACTTTACTGAACTCCACCAAGTACGGGCTCTCTTTTTAAATAACCGTGTAGCCACCTTCAATTTCAGCTCATCATCTAATCCCATATCTGCCAGTGTCTCTGATACCTGAATAACCCAATCCCTGGCTGCGGTCGCATCCAACTCACCAGTAAATGAGACGCAACCTAACTGTCTAGCTTCCTTCAATTTCTTAAAAATGGAGACGTCCGGTGTTTGGGGTGGAATAGAAGGTGGTGGTACTGGGCTTGTTACAGGGGAAACAACAGGTGGAATTGGACCAGCCTGAGCCTGACCCGTAAGAGTAGCAAGAAAAGTCGCTAATGGCTGAGCTACCTCGGGTGACATGGCATGTACGTTAGGAGTAGCAAAAGGTGGTGGAGGAGGTACAAGAATGTCAGTAGACTCAGTAGTAGGAGCTGCTCTAAAAGAAGACGCAACCGACTCCTCTGCTATGGAATCTAGCCGACTCTGTCTAGGGTGACCTTTTCCCCTACCGGTAAATCTAGTGATAGGTGTTAGCTCACGTCGATGAGGCATAATGATCTACAAGAAAAACAGAATTGGTTTAGACGACTTAAGACTCTATATGCAACTACATGCAACTAACTAATCTTAATTGGGCCATACTGATATTGTAAATTATTTTAAAATAACTTTAAATCCAAAAACTTTAAAAATCAAAAACTTCTTTCAAAACCATAAGCTTTTAAATCGAAAGCTCTGATACCAACTAAATTGTCACAACCCGGAACCTCCCTCGGGCCCACGACAATCACCATGACGTCTCGATTGACACTCATTGCTCGAAATGCCAATTGAAACCCCACAAGGCTTACATATCAATTTCTTGCCTTCTCTGAGAGCAATCGTTTTTAAACATTCTGTTTTAAACAATTATCAGTCATTTCCGACTCAAATAAATCAAAAAACAAAAATATAGCATTTTTATATAAAACAATATTTATAAAAACACGTGTAAGTAAAATAAATTCATACACACAATAATTTACAAAGTTATACTGTATAATAATAATTACAATGACAAGTGCCCCAAAACTACACCAAGTGTTGGTGATAGTAACCTACTGTTTGTGTGATAGAGGGGTCAACTGGAATTCTTGACAAAATCGATATCTACAAGCTACCACAGGCCTGGAATATTTGGAAAAAAGGTGGGTGAGATTTTGCAATCCCAATGAGTAAACAGACATTATCATAAATATCTAAAGGCGAGTAACATGGAGGCAAGTTTAAACAACAAATTACAAACCATTTCATAAGGTTTTCAATTTATTTCTTAAACCATAAAATATTTGTAATTTACCAAAACAGTTGTTAAAGCTTCTGACTTTTATTAAAAATAAGGCTCAAGCCAAAACTAATCCTCGGGTATACCTTGGCCGAGGCATTTGACCGAGTCTGCCAAGGTTGTTAAGATATTTACATGTTAAACACATGTTAGTTTTGAAAACAAGTCGTTCCTTGGCGTTGGCCGAGTTACACATTCACGTGGGGGTTCGACGTGAAGTGAGCTCTAACACTACCTCGGGAGTTACCCTCCTCGCCTCTACAACTGGAGTAACTATATAACCGGGTTTACCATGCTCCTCTAATAGACAGTCCACGAAAACCCGTCACTGTAGTGACTAAACCCACCAATTTTAATAAAATTTTGACAGTATAACGTGGCTTTTATTTATTTACCCAGCCTGCATAGTAAAAGACAGCTTACATAAATTCCCAATGCAATTCTAAAATATAGCCACATATACTCATATATCATAAGCCATTCATAAGAAAATATATTTTTCAAGACAATTGACAGCCTCCAATTACTCAATTTTATAATCAATAGTTTCTTATTTCAGAAAATCAAGACAATATATTTATTTGTCACATTTATTTCTAAAACATCAAAATTCCAATTTTAATTTAATTTTCGTTTCAGAAAATCCATGAAGAGCATTTAAAAATAAACTCTAGATAATTTACAATAATAATAGGTTTACTCACCGTTTGTACAAA
>NC_030852.1:14931514-14934840 GCF_000208745.1 Theobroma cacao
AATCATCAATGAATACCAATTATCAAGATTCAAGAAAGAGATATTTAATCAAAGCACGTTAGGCATTCATTGCTAACTAAAGCTGTAGGCCATATTTTATTTGACATGTCAAGTTGTTTATGGTGACCTATAAGCTAAAGTTGGATGCACACAAAATCTTTAGATCATGTAAACGTTAAGGCTCAATGAAGACATAGTTAATATTTAAATGCATATTCAAAATAAATTTCAACTATGCCAACTCACAATATATGCCATGATCAAACTTGACAATTACATTCATGTTCAAATGCATAGCTCAAGTCAAGTTTTAGACTTCAAACCTTAAGGTCAAGCATAAAGAAAAATCATATAAGCATGTGTCTTGACCAATATAGTAGATGAACCAAGAATATTTTCATTAAGTTCAATGAGTTCATCTTTATCGAATAAGTATGCATAATCAAGAAATCAATTTTGAAACAATCATTTAAGCACAAACGTAAAAAATATTTCAAGAATTGTTCCTAGATTAGCATTTGAAAATTTCAATTTTCATGAGAAGATAGTTTCTATATATGCACATGAAAATCCAATCGGATTAACAAATTCAAGCATTGATGAACAATTTCTCATTTTTCTATTTTTTCATTGTAAATACATGAGAATTTATGGAATCAATATGAGTGTCATGCTTGGGAATAGATAGATTTATGTCATCAAAAAGGATTTCCCATTTTTCAGTAGGTTTTACAAACTCAAGAACCATTACTTGCACCAAATGATCATGAGAGTATTCACAATGAAAGTTTTTAAAAGTCAAGAATCATCTTTGACAAGGAGATTCAGGGAAGAAAATATTGTAATGGACAAGAAGTAAAGCAAAAAGACATTTTGAAACTCAAAACCTGTCCATTTTGACTTTAGAGCACTCAAGAGTCGATTACATATCCCTTAGGTCCACTTTTGATCATTCCAGCAGCATTGTTTGCATTTAGTTCTACAATAGTCTACTAGCTATGCTAAAGAGTTAATTATGCTTGATTCCTGCATATTGAAAAGCCAAAAAAAAGGTGCAAAACATGCAATGTTCCAAGGTATAATGATCTCAAAACATGGATTTGTGTGAGAACAATTTAGAATTTCATTTCAACCATGTTTAGAACATAATTTTGGACATGTATGATAAAAGATTCATCAAGAAAAACATGTGAACTCAAATTTTGGCTTTTATTGCTCATTGTTCATAAGTGCTAAAAAGTTGAAATGCTCATTTAGAGAATCATGTCTTTAATATGCTCAAACATATTCAATTTACATCATGATGTGTGACTATGACTTATAACATGTACAACAAGAATTTAAACAATGTTTAAACACAATAAGCATTAAATTTAGCATTTTCTAAAATTTTCCAACATATGGACAAAAATGCCCTTGAGGTCATTCAAGCATTCATTTGCAATAAGATCAAGTTATAATAGCATTTTCAACATAAGGCACACTTGATCAAGTTTTATATCATCGAAATCATTATAGCCTCAAGCATTACAAGAAGATTTGTTCCTTTGCTTGAAAAATGCCATCAATGCCAAATTATCACACCCAAAATCATGCTTAAGAAATCCCTTTCAATCAATTTCACCAATCATGAGAGAAATACCAAGCAAAATGGGATTTATGCAATTCATGCATCAAATCAAATTTGCTCAACCATGCTCCATCATCAAAAACAATGAATCAATTTCAATCAAAGAAAATAAAAAGATTTCGCAAGAAAATCAATTGATAAAGATTTAATCTTTCTTTGCAAACTTTTAACTTGAAACATTCAAGATTAGACTTGCTTTGTGAAAAATCATGAGGTCAATGTCACTCAATTTTGTTTCATTATGCTCTAAATGATTTATGAAATATGTAATGGGCATAATGAATCATGTATATCCATGTCAAGGGTCATTTGCAAATATCTCACAATCATGTACAAAAAATGCCCTTATGACCATTCAAGCTTACAAGTGAGCACGCACATCCGATAAGACCAAGTCAATAAGTACTTTCATCATGAAACAAACTTGTCTTATTGATAAATCAATATAAACTTAAGGATGGCAACATTTTTCTCATATAAGCTCATTTTGCTTTAAAAGTACCAATTAAGGTAGTCAAAATTTTCAAGCTCATTGTCAACCATCTTGAACTATTCAAGCAAGTTCTAGAATGTAAATCAAGATTGTTCAAATGGTCAACTTATGTTTGCCATAAGGAAATCAAGGATAATTTTTTTAAACTCAATTTTCCTTGTTTTAGGCTACTTGAATAAATGTCAGTGTAAGTCATCAAGTATGCTCATATTTCTATCACATTATCCAACCTTTTATGTTTCAAAATTATGCACAAAAATCATTTTTCCTCAAAGAAGTAATATGGAAGCAATTTCATAAATCATGAGGAAATTTTATTGAAATAATTTTCCATAATCAATCAATCTTAATAAAACAATTTTCTCAAAATAAGGATGATGATATATTCGAGAGCAAATATATCAAGCCCAGCCCTATAATATACTTGCCATGTCATTCATGTATTTGACAACATGCTTGCATACTTGAATGCCTCGAAAAAATCATCAAAAGTCGGTAGTGTACCTAGTGGTACAACTAAGTTGATTTAAGTCTCGAACTAGTTCAAATAAAGATTTTAAGATGCAGTTGAGAGTTATTGAATCTTAGAATGACTTAATATGGTGATTTGGAGTTCGGGGATTAACTTGGAGTTAAATTGGAATTTTCATAACGTAGGGGTAAAATGGTCATTTTTCCATCCGAGGGCAAATTTGGGATGGTGGATGAAATTTTGATCAAGTTTGACTATTTGGAACATAATTTGAGCTTGAGAAGTGAAAATTTTTAATTCCGACAATTTTTCGAACATAAGGGTAAAAAGGTCATTTCACATGTCCATAAGGACATAATTAGAATTTTTTGAATTTTACACCACTTTAACACTTGCCAGACCCATGAAATTCATTATATACTTTGGATAATTGAGGGATTTTATGTGGTGGAGAAGAAATGCTTAATTATTAAGTTTTATGTATGCACCAATCACATGGTGACAAGTGTTAAACTTTAATATTATTATATTTTCCTTTATAAACACAACTAAAACTCTCCCATCTCATTTCTCTTGGCCGGCCAAGGCAAGAACAAAAGGGAAAAAGCATAAAACAAACCCTAGAGAAGAAAATCAAGAGAAAATTCATTGGATTTCAAGGAATTAAGCAAGGTAAAATTTCTTAATTCTAGCTTGTGATCTACCTTTCCTATGCATTCTTTTTCAATTAC
>NC_030852.1:14937637-14942187 GCF_000208745.1 Theobroma cacao
AGGCAAGTTTAAACAACAAATCACAAACCATTTCATAAGGTTTTCAATTTATTTCCTAAACCATAAAATATTTGTAATTTACCAAAACAGTTGTTAAGGCTTATGTCTTTTATAAAAGAAAACAAGGCTCAAGCCAAAACTAATCCTCGGGGATACCTTGGCCGAGGCATCTAACCGAGTCTGCCAAGGTTGTTAAGATATTTACATGTTAAACACATTCTAGTTCTGAAAACAAGCCGTTCCTTGGCGTTGGCCGAGTTACACATTCACATGGGGGTTCGACGTGAAGTGAACTCTAACATTACCCTGGGAGTTACCCTCCTCGCCTCTACAACCGGAGTAACTATGAAATCGGGTTTACCGTGCCCCTCTAATAGGCAGTCCACGAAAACCCGTCACTGCAGTGACTAACCCACCAATTTTAATAAAATTTCAACAGCATAACGTGGCTTTTATTTATTTGTCCAGCCTGCATAGTAAAAACAGCTTACATAAATTTCCCAATGCACTTACAAAATATAGTCACATATACTAATATTTCATAAGCCATTCATAGGAAAACACGTAATTTTCAAGACAGTTAACAGCCTCCGATTACTCGATTTCATAATCAACACAATATATTTTTTTTGTCACATTTATTTCTAAATCATCAAAAATCCTATTTTAATCTCATTTTCATTTCATAAAATATATAAAGAGCATTTTTAAAATAACTCTAGATAACTCACAATAATAATAGGTTTACTCATCGTTTGTACAAACTAATTACTTTTTAGGTGCCCCGATAGCTACTCGTCGGGTACGATTTCCTTACCTTTACCGAAAGGCTCTCCTCCTAGACAGATTGCAAAAATTTACTCAATTCATCACATTAATGCTAAATCACTATATATTTGACTTAAATCCTATACTAATGCATGGTATGAAATGCAATAGCCAAAAATGGCTTAAACGCGGTATTAACCTATTTTTGGCACTTTACTCAATAAATTGCTAACGCGCTCCATTTTAGCTCTAAATCTTCCCATTCTCTCTCCAACATTTCTAACCATTAAATATCAGCGAATAACCTTCTAAAATCACCAAAATCAGTTCACTTTTCTCCTTGGAAAATTCAGCCAAAAATGGGACATTAACTCGGTAAATTTTCTACTTTGTTTTTCTATCACATTTAACCATTTTTCATCATTTTCTCTTCATTTCTCTTAGAATAAAAATCAGATCATCATCATTGTACCTCATTGCAAATTCGGCCAAGCGTGGGTATTGTGAAAATTTAATGCTTTCTTGCCCAATTTAATTTCTAAACACATTTAACTAACTAAAACTACCAATTTAACTAAAAATCAGAACCTAAAAATTTCAAAATCTCTCCCCTAGAATTTCGTCCAGCCCTTGATGTCACTTTTAGATCTCTCTCCTCAAGCATGCTAAATGGAAACAAAGGCATAAGAAAGGTAGAAATCAAGCTAAAGTCGAAAAATCTTACCATTAGACGCGTAAACGGGCGAAAAACGGGAATTTCCCTTTGAATTTTCTTGTTTCTCTTTGGTTTTTCTTTTTTTCTTCCTTTCATCTCTATTTTCTCTCTTGTTCTCCCTTATGGCGGGCCAGCACTTAATATGGGATTTAAATGGGCTGACTTTTCATTAAAATAATATTAAACCATTAAAAAAATGCCATGTGTCACTTTCCCATTGGTCCGTTTTTAAAATTTCATCCATTTGTTTCCAAATTTTCCCCATACACTTGTCCCACATATCCATAGCTTAGATAAAATTCTCAGACTTATCCAAAGTCTCGGTGGAGTAATTTTTAAAATTTACACTTTTGCCCCCGTAAAAGTGAAAAATTACATTTTTGCCCAAAAAACTGAAAAATTGCCCATAGACATATTTTTCATCCCTTATACTCATACCATTCTCCAATTTGTAAAATTTGATCTAAATTCTCTCAAAATCTCAAATTTTGTCTGTAGGTGGTAAAATTTGATCTAAATTCTCTCAAAATCTCAAATTCATCCCTTATACCCATACCAGAATTAAACTTTTTCACTTCCTATCATTAAATTATACTCCAAATAGTTAATCTTGGTCAAAAATTTCACTCCATTATCAAATTATTATCTTAGGTGGCAAAATGACGATTTTACCCCTAAACATCAAAATTTTCAATTTTACCTCTAATGAACCCTCGAACTCCGAATAATCATTTTTAGTCATTCCTTGACTATAAAATATTAAATTTCATCCTACGATTCCTATTTGAACTAGTTCAAGGTTAAATCAACTCAAGTGTACCGTTAGGTACGATACCGAGTTTCGTCTATTCTTAGGTGCTTTCCTAACATAATAACATGTTACTCAGTGCATGTATGTCATGACATGTGTTTATAGGGTCGGGTTTTACAAAACAATTTTAGAAACCAAGCCAAATGAATGAAACATTCAATAAATGAGAAATTAAGATTCTCATTAAAAAAAAGATTTTAGCATAGAAATCACCCATTTTCCTTTACGTGTGACTAGAAAGCATCCATTCTTCAAGAATTGTTTCTCCTTGCTCTAGCACACCTACAAGAGACATTTTGCATTTGATCTTTGGTATCCAAATTGCTTTGGATCCTTGAAAGTTAGTCTCATTGCATAAAGTTCTTTTTGGAACCCACACTTGTCTAAATTTGTAAGGCACACATTTTTTAATTGGACAAGTGTATGAACAATAACTATAAAATGTGCAATGTTTGTATTTGGTCATATTGGAAGATGAAGAATTCATGGAAGCTTTTTGTTTCTCATTCAATAAATCTTCAAATTTCATTTCCATATCAAAATTTCCTTTTTTCAAAATATCAATTTTCTTTTGGTGAGCTTTAAAATCCTTTTCCAAATTTTTATTTTCATTTTCATCAAAAATTCATTTTCAACATCGAGTATGGAAATAATTTTCTTGTTCTTCATATTCATTTTCTCAAACTTAAATGGTAAATCCTCAAAAGCATCATACAATTCATCAAAAGCATATGAATTAAGTTCATAAGATGAAGAAGTTACCTTTATCTATTCAAGAGCCATGAAGCATAATTAAATTTGATTTGAGGATTCATCTTCACTTGATTCCTTTTCTGTATTTGCCATGTTGCTCGTTGAGCATTGATTCCCACAAGACTTGTCTTCCAATTCCTTTTCCTTCTTTATTTCTCCATATAACTCTTCTAATTTTTTCCAAATTTCCTTGACACTTTTGCACATGAATACTCTATTGTATTCCCTATAATCAAGTGCACAAATGAGAGTGTGCATGGCCTTAAAGTTCATTCGTACTCTCCTCATTTCAGATTCATTCCACTTATTTATATCTTTGGGAGTTTTCTCACCATTTACCGAATTTGTAATCATAGAAATGAAAGGACCATCGGTAATGACATCCCATATCTCATAGTCATAAGCCCTAATATAAATGGACATTCTAGTACTCCAATAAGCATAGTTTGATCCATCAAATAGAGGAGGCATATTAATGCATTGACCCTTAGCATCAACAGATTTTTCTAGAGCCATTTGGATATCCATAAGGATGTTAAGCCTTAAAAATGAGGGATGGGCTCTGATACCAATTGTTGGTCCCAAATAAATGTGCTAGAGGGGGGTGAATAGCACTTTTTGGCTCTTACTAAACTTGATTTCGAATTGGGAGCAAATTGAAGATCAATGATGGGAAATTTGATGCAAGATGAAGAAACGATTTTAAAAAGAATGAAAATGAAAAATAAAATAGAGGAAACAATACTCAACCATTTATAGTGGTTCGGTCAAAGACCTACTTTCAAGACCCGATTTTCGAGCCATGACCGACGCATGGACTCAATGGACGTAGTCCACTAAGCCCAAGCAAGCCTATTTACGTAATCCTGATCGTCATCCCATCAATTATTCTAAAAGCTACATCTCACAATGCCACCCTTCAAGTACTTGACTAATAAGCTATAGCAATCAAAAATTGCATTTATATTAACCCATAATAATATTAACCATTGCCACTCATGGTGGCTTACCAAATCAAATATACATATATGGTCTAAGGTATGCATCTTAGTATTTTACATCACATGTATGTATTTACAAACAAAAATGACTGTGGGCTTCCAGCGGAGTGACCAAGGTGAAGGGACGGCTTCTAAATGCCAACATACCTACCAAGAAGACGAAACTACGTGAACACCTCAACCTAGGTTCCAATTGCCTCTTGATCTGAAAACATGAAGTTGAAAACAGTGAGAACAAACTCGTGAGTGAACATAAGAAGGGAACAAGCAACAATAAGGAAAGTTGATAATCATGATGCACTTATTTGAAAAAAATACAACTTAGTTCAAGTTCTTATTAAAATCCCTCCATTAAACCCCTAGTTATTAAATCCTTTAATGATGGAAAAACCATATTTAGCATGAAATTTGAAAGAGAGGAAATTGCCAGCAAACATCCCATTTTACCCAGCTCATGTGCATCCCACCACATCGTGCACATAGCCGGATGTCCCATCTCACC
>NC_030852.1:14945372-14961737 GCF_000208745.1 Theobroma cacao
TTATTTTAGACATTAAATTTATTTTTAATTATGAAACATGTGTTTTTCACCCACAAACCATGTTTTTGGCGAGTTTCAATATTTTCGAAGAAAAATGACGAAAATACCCCTATGAGCCAGAAAATAATATTTTATTGTTTTGATTTGGAAACGACTTATGATTTTTTGAAATGCGAGATTTAATAATTGTCACTCACCGGGGAGATGCGAAAGCTGATGCTAAGCCTTACGGGGTTTCGATCAGCATTCGGGGTAAAAAATGTCTGACAAGACGTCGCGATGGTTGTCACGGGCTCAATGGGGGTTCTGGGTCGTGACAAGTCATCCCTAGCTAGCTTCTGACTACTATTAAGTGACTATCAATTTTCACTATTCTAGTCACACTAAAATGAATAAACCACCTTAACTATAAAACACTCACAAATCTAGCCACTAGCCATTCTCAACAACTTAAAAAGAATCAACTCAATTTCATTACTTACCTTTGTAGCTTTATAGTTGAATTCCCTTTCAAAAGCTTTCAATTTCTTGTGAAAAATCTCCCTTTCTCTCTCTAAAATGTCCAACTAGTGAGAGAAAGTATTAAGGAAAGGCTTTTAAGGGTTTGTTTAAAGTGAGGGAGTAAAAGAGTATGAAAAACCTTACAATAGGGTGTGTAGAGCACAAAAGTTGAGGTTAGTTTGGGAGAGTAATGGAAGCTTCAGAGAAGCTTTCATGGAAGAGGAGAAAAACGTGAGATGGGAGGAGGAAGAAGAAGAAGTTGCTGGAGAATTGTGGAAGCTGCTGGAAAAGATGAGATCTTTATGGTTAAAGCTTATCTAATTTCTCATGCAATTACAATAATGCCCTTAACAAGGCCACTTGTCTTCCTCCTTTTCTTGTGCAATCTTTTTACTCTTTTGACATTGGGAAAAGGTCCAAAATCCTCTAAAAGAGGTCCCTTAAGTTGCCCCCAAAAATCCTAGCTTCAAAAACTCCCTAAACTTGTTATTTGTGGAAATTACGGTGAGGGCCGCGGCTCTCAATTTTCAGCGCCGCAGCGCTCAAATGTTCTATCCAAATTTATTCTTCTAACGCAATACTTTCACTTTGACAAGGATTTTGACCACCTTTTCGTCAAAACTGGGCAAAGTGGCAAACATCAAAGTTGTAGCTCTGCCTCTTAGACTTTTAATGGTTAAAAATAATGTTATTTGGACTTCTGTAATGGGAGATATGCTTGAAAAACTGAAACATATGCAAATAGAGCAATAGCCCACTATGCACCTTTCTTCACCAATTGAAATTATTTTTGAATCTTACTCCAATAACGACATAAAATAATTATAAGTAATGTAAAACTAGCATCATTAGCTAAAAAAAAACCTTTAAACATAAGTTCCACCTTGAGTTATGTGTCTATGAAGGTCAAGGTTTCACACTTACATCCACTACCTCGATTGTTCAACCAAGGATTTTCCAATCAATCCACTAAGAACGATGAAATTCATAAGCTTTCACCAAGCTTTACAATGGCTTTTACCAGGCTTAGCCAAAACCTTTCACAATGGTTTTTACCGGGATCAACCAAAACCCAAAGTGGCTTTGCAAAGGCTCAACCACAACCTTTAACAATGGTTTTTCACGGGATCAACCAAAATCCAAAACTAACTCTTCTAAGGCTAGGTTAGAACCTACCACAACAACCAAGCTGACCCAAGCTTGATCAACCCCTTAGAGTGCCTTGCACACTCTAAGCAATCAAGAAATGAAGAAAAGATGAAGTACAATTGATCACTTAGCTGATCTAAGATGTACAAAGCTAAGCTCAAACACTTTTTAAAGGATAGGAGTGAAATACAAGTGAAAATAGAAGGTTTTTGGTCTTCTAAGCTCAAAATCACTTTGGATAACTTCCCTCTCTTCTTTTTGACTGTTAGAGAGGCTTTAAATACATGCAAAATCAATTCTGGCCATTGGAGACAAAAACTAGCATTTCTAGCAGTTATTTTATCTTCTAGTATTCAATTCAAAATTTCTGATAGATTGATCTTAGTCGACTAACTACGTTCTTAGTTGACTAAGTTGTCTCTATCTTCTGAACCCAGTTTTTGGCAGTGAGCTCTTAGTTGACTAACTTCCTTCTTAGTTGATTAAGTTGTTTTTGTCTTGAAGTCCAGATTTCTGGCAGTAGGCTTTTAGTCGACTAACTTACTTCTTGGTCGACTAAGTCTTCTCTGTTTCTGAACCAACCATCTTCATTTTTGAGTTATTAATTTATTATTGACATACATTTTGTCCTGCACATAAATGAATGGGAATGTTTTATTATCATCAAAAACTTATGGAGCCAACAATCTTCCTTTTTTTGTGGATGATGACAAAACATTCCTTGATTAATAGCACAGTGTCTATTAGCTCTTTTTATTCTGCACAAGATGAGGAATTTCTCCCTCTGAGTGTGTGCTCCCCCTTAATGTATGCATGATCTTTTCAAGTTATTTTGTTATCCAACTTAGCAGGTGAGCAAATTTTTTATCTATTTCTTAATGAAAATAACAAACATTGATTCACACATTTGACAGAGCATATTCATGAATTGTCTTACGAGCTTGCAAAGCTGCCAATTATAAGTAATAAGATATTATCAATATTATGACCATTTATACCATCATCAGCATATTATCAACAAACCATATCCATTTTAGAATCAAATGTCATTAACAAGCCAACAAAGATAACATAAAAGCATAACAAAAGTAACTCATTAGCATCCAAATCCTAACCATCAGCAATTATCACAGCAGAATGTCAAATCCTAACCATCAGCAATTATCACAACAGAATGTCATAAGTAACTAAGCATCACACACATAAATTAAACATGAAGACCTATCAAACTCTATTTAACTTAGTCTTATTTCTCTCATTTTTCTTTTTCATCATTAAACAAGATATTCAAAACTCCCCCTTAATGAGTGCATCAAGATTTTCCTTTAATCTTTAAATCAAACTTCAATGAATGAGAATCATAAGCACTCATACACCTAAGTCATACAAGCTTATAGAAATAGTTCAATAACTTCAAGAGTCAAGCTTGTGTCTATGTAAGAACAAATGTATGGGAGTTAAATCATTTCAAGAAATTTTCAAGGATTACTTAAATAATGCTCAAGCAAATTTGATCATTTTGTCATAATCAAAACTATAATAATTTTAAAGCTAACACCTTCTCTTGGATGCTTTCCTCATTATTATTGACCTAACACATTCCTAACAATTAGTATCAGAGTTTGGTCTCAATTTGCAAGTTTAAACACCTTTAGTTAAGATCATTGTTAGCTCCAAGAGACAAAATGGAACAAGGAATCAAATGTGCTAGAGCAAGGAGAAACAACTTGAAGAATGGATGTTCTCTAGACACACAAAATGAAAATGGGTGACTTATTTTACAAAATTCTTTTTATGCATTCAAATTTAAGAATTTTGCTTGATTGATAATTTCTTGATATTGATTGATCTTGCTGGTTTTTGAAGATTATTTGCTTTTAATTTTCTTAAATTATATTGATTTAGCTTGATTTTCAAAATGGTTGGATTTCTTTATTAGAAATTTTAATTTTCCATCCTTGCTTGAATATTAAGTGCATAATTCTTCTTTGAGCATCGTTGAAAAATCTTCATTATGCAAAAATTGATTTAAATGTGATAAATGTTATAAATTGTATAATCTTGAATGAAGTATGAGCCTATGAGATTAAAACTATGCACTTATATTTGATTTTGAATTTATCATCATTTTCCTTATTTTTTTGGGTTTCATTGTTTTTGCTTGATTCTGGAAAATTGTTTTGATAAAATTTTCTTATGTTTTGTTAAATTGATTACATATTAGCTTTTTAAAAAAATGATTTTAAGCATAATCTTAAACATATAAGATTTGATGATGATAATGTGACAACAATATGAGCTCACATGTTTGATTTGTATTCTTACCAATTAGTAGTTGTCTAAACAAGGAAATTGAGTTTAAAGAGTTGATTTTTTTTTTATTTTCTTGTGTCTATGATAATTTGACCTTTTGAACAACCTTGAGTTGCAATTTAAAACTTACATGAATAGTTCAAATTTGTTGATAATGAGCTTGATAAGTTTCGACTACTTGAATGGGTTTTTCAAAGTAAAATGAGCTTACATTAGAAAAATGCTTGCCATCCTTGAGCTCATAATGATTTATGGATTAAACAAGTTTATATCATGATGAAAATATTTATTGACTTATTGTTGTTGTCGGATGAGCATGCTTGTTTGCAAGCTTGATGGTCATAAGGGCATTATTCGTATATGATTGTGAGATATTTGAGAATGACCCTTGATATAAATAAATATGATTTATTATGCTCATTACACATTTCATAAGTCATTTAGAGCATAATTAAACAAATTGAATGGCTTAGAGCTCATGATATTTACATAAAGTGAATCCAACTCAAATCTTGTATGTTCTAAGTGCAAAGTTTTTGAAAAGAGGAACTAAATCTTCAAATGATTTTATTGCAAAACTTTTTTCTTCATTTTGATTGAAAATGATTTCTTAATTCTTGATTTTAATGCTATTGCTTGGTTGAACAAGATATATTTGATATATGGCACAAATTTCTTTTTGCTTGACATTTATATTATGATTTGTGAAATCAAATGAAAATGTGTTCATGAGCATGATCTTGAGCATTATAAGTTGATACTAATAGCATCTTTCGAATGAACAAACCTTTTTGCAACGCTTAAGGTTACAATATTTTCAATGATATAAAAATTGAACAAGCGCCCCTAACATTGAAAATGCTATTATGACATGTTCTTGTTACAAATAAATGTTTGAATGACCTCAAGGGTATTTTTGTCCATATGCTGGAAAAATGTTGAAAATGCTATGTTTGATGCTTATTATGCTTGAATTTATTATTTCTAATATGCTTACATTGAAAAATCATTTTTTGAGAATTGGATTGTTGAAATGCCTAGTCTAGAATCAATTCTTGAAACATACTTCATGATTATGCGTAGATGATGGTTTCAAAATTGATTTTTTAGACCATAAATTTGATTAGGATGAACCATTAAACTTCATGAAAAAATTTTTTGGTTCATCTATTCTTTTGGTCAAGTCACATGCTTACATGATGTTTAATCTTACTTGACCCTATCAATCAAAATAAAAAACTTGACTTGAATTATGCATTTGAATAAGAATTTGATTGTCAAGTTTGATCATGAATTATATTAAGTGTTAACATAGTTGAAAAATCTTTTGAATGTACTTTTAAATGTTGACTATATCTTTCATAAGATTGAATGTGTACATGATCTGAAAGTTTGTGCACATCCAACTTGAGCTTACTGTTAACTCCATATGTTTTTGATGATAACAAAACATTCCTTATTTATTGATGTCTAACTTCATTATTTAAATGTGCAAGAAAAAGTTTAAAACCCTTAATAAATTTGATATTTAAAGGCAAGTCAAGAAGCTTGTTTACTTAAAAGATGGGTTAATCAGTTAAAGAGGGAAAAAAGAAAAGATTAATGAAAACAGAACACCAACATAGAGCCTTAATTAGTTAAGGAAAAATTGGGTGCTATATCAAAGCAAGGTAGAGAAGGCTTAATCAGTTACCACCAAGCTTAACTAATTAAGAAGGTGTTGGAAGCTAAAGATAGAAACTTGCTAACTGGATAAGCAAAGGGGTTAATTAGTTAAAGCTAAAGATTGGAAGCACTTTGAAGAACCAAAGTTTAAATTCAAAGTGAAGTTAACCATTGAAGGGAGCCAAAACAAAGAAGGGCAAATTTGAAGACATTTTAATTGGTTAACATTTATTTTAACCAATTAAAGTTGAAGAAAGAAAAGTCTCACTCAGTTAAAAGGAGGATTAACTAATTAAAGAAAGTCTGTTGGTTAGAGAACTTTGAAAACAGAAAGTTTTCAATCGATTAAAGTCTCTTTCAATCGGTTAACACAGTGAACAAAGCAACCAAACAATGCAAGTTAGAGAATACTTAATCGATTAAAGCTTGCCTTCAGCCAATTAACGAAAAACTGTCTACCTATTTGAATTTGAATGCTAGAAGACAGTAATAGCTAGTGTGGCATCAAACACGTTCATAATGACTAGAAACTATTTCTAACAAAAATATCTTACTCCCTAAGTCTAAATTGAAGCTCCAATGGTCAGAGAAGAAAGAGAAAAGCTACTAAAAGCCTATTTTGAGCAAAAAGCCAAAAAACCTTCTCTTACACCTCTGTTTTTTCATTCTTATTCTTGTAAAAGTGTTTAAGCTTGATTGTATTCATCTTAGATTAGCAAAGATGATCACGTGTACTCATTTTTCTTCTTTTTTCTTGCTTAATTAGAGTGTGGGAAGCACTCTAACATTTATTGTAAGGGATTAAAGCTTAAGTTAAAAATTCACCTTGTAAAAGCTTGGTGGAAGTTGTTAATTCCATTAGTTTAGTGAAGTAAGGTTGAAAATGTAACACCTTGTACACTCATATAAAAGCTAATAAGACCTTATCGATAAGACGAAGGGTCAATTGACTTAAATTTAAATGCCAAAGAGTGGTGACGAGTGAAAAGAATATTTTAGAATAAAATATTCCACAAGTGAAAAAATAATAATTACATAATAATATTTTATCGAGGATAAGTTAGCAAGTTAAAAGGTGATTTAAAAGTGAACCAAGGCAAAGTGACACACTTTGGGGCCCGAGGAGACAAGTGGAAAATTTTGGAATAAAATAATATTAAAATATCAATATTTTATTTATTGTTAAAATTAGTCATGAAGGAGGACTATAAGACTAATCTAAGTGGGGGAGAAGAAGTAAGAAAGAATTTTGAAGAAAAATGCCATTAGTGGGGCCCACATGCTTTTATTAAATAAAGGAAGAGCAGGTAAGTATATATTTAAATATTATGGTGACACCTTGATGAATTGTCAATTTGATATTTTATTTGTTCAAGTGTAGAGGAAGGAAAATAGAAGGAAATTGGAATTAAAGGAATGATGGGAAGACCTAATTGTAAAGGATGAAAAGTATGGAGGGTCGAATGGTAAATAAGGAAAAGTTGAGGACTTATGTGCAATTACAATATTTGAAATTAAATGGAAATTAACTAACCAAGGAAAAGTAGATTATGTGGGATAATGAGATGTGCATGTGAATTCACTATTACATGCAAATTATAGCATGCAAAAAGGAGAAAGGTAGTGGGGAACATGTGGGACCCCCACCATGTATAGTAAAAGGGAGAATAAGACTAAATTTATTTACATGTAATGAGATTGGTGCATTAAGTGGCCAAATGAGGAAAACAAAATGTCACAACCCAAATCTCGGGCCATGACCGGCGCATGGACTTAATGGACATAGCCCACCAAGCCCAAGCAAGCCTATCTATGTGACCTGTTCATTATTCCATCAAAGTTACTAAAGTCACATTTCATAGTTTCGAATCAAAATAACGCTAATCATTGCCAACTCGAAATGGCATTACCCATCAAAATATACATATATTATCTACAACATGTATCTTAATAATTTACATCAGGTTTGTCTATACATCTCAAAAAGGAGACTCGATTTCTAGCGGAGAGACTCAGATGAAAGTACAGCTACTGAATGCCGAGACACCTACCAAGAGTCGAACCTACGAGGACACCTCGACCTAGTTACCAACTGCCTCCTGATCTGAAAATATGAAGTTGAAAACGGTGAGTATAAACCCAGTGAGTGAACAAAGAAGGGAATAAGCAAACAATAGGGAAGACTGAAAGAAATCATGATGCATTTATTTTCAAAACAATGCTATTTAATTTAATTCTTATTAAAACCCTTCATGTAAACCCCACATGAGTAAATCACTTGATGAAAATGGTCCATGCTCAACAAAGGATTTGGAGAGGGAAAACTTTAATAGCATTCGTGCAAATCAAGTCAAGTAAACGACGGGTCCTCGCTACAACGAAAATGTTAC
This sequence comes from Theobroma cacao, assembly GCF_000208745.1. Classification (NCBI taxonomy): domain Eukaryota; kingdom Viridiplantae; phylum Streptophyta; class Magnoliopsida; order Malvales; family Malvaceae; genus Theobroma; species Theobroma cacao. Next base: position 14,953,391 of record NC_030852.1, read on the forward strand.
AGCGAGAATGAATTTTCGCTGCAACGAAGTTCAGCTCATATTATCAGCGGGACAAGGGTTTTCTCAACTGGCTGAGGGTTTCTCTCTAAACCCTTCATTTTTTACTTAATTAATTCCTTAATGTTGGAAGTCAATAATCCACTATGGTGTTAAAGGGGCGAAAAATATGGCAAAGATCAATAAGGTAGTCAAGTGGGATAGAAAGTTTCTCGCTGCAGCGAAATTTAGCTAGACAAACGAGAGTTTTTTGTTGCAGCGAGAAGCTACAGTAACTTTGTCGCTACAGCGAGAACTAGGTCAAGTAAAAACCCTTACAACTTGAGAGTTTCTCGCTGCAGCGAGAAACAGAGCACCAAGAAAAAGTTTCCATTCCCCTCAAGAAGAGGCCATTTTGCAAAAATGACAAAAGCAACATAAAACACATATAAATTCCCAAAATTCAACATGTCAAATTTTTACATGCATTACAACCATACACCATAAATGTATATATATATATATATATAAATCATCATGCACACCCTCCCATTATCATCAGCTCACATGCACTCCCACTAGCATATGGCTGGGTCAGTATCGGCTTATGCGCACTCCTACTCGCACATAGTTAGGTCAGCATCGGCTTATGTGCAATTTCACTTGCACATAGCTTGATCAGCATCGGCTTATGCACACTCTTACTCGCACATAGCCGGGTCAATATCATTAAACAACATTATTCATATATATATATCATCACAGTATAGGAGCACATAGGTTCGTCCTTTTACACATTTCACATTTTAGTAACATCAAGACATTTTATCAAGGGCTTGTTCCTCGGCACACATTTTGAAAGAAAAGTTGGTTAAAATCATTCAAATGTTTTATACAANCATTTCACATTTTACCAACATCAAGACATTTTATCAAGGGCTTGTTCCCTGGCACACATTTTGAAAGAAAAGTTAGTTAAAATCATTCAAATGTTTTGTGCAAATACATTCATATTCCCAAAACAAATTTTAAAATGCAAGTTCACTCACCAGTATTTTGTTGAACCTTTAGTCGATTCTAACTTCCCTAATGGTCCAAATGGGACGGTGGGGCTTCGTTGGAACCTATCATCACATTAACATCACAATTAACTCAATTCTCATAATTACAAGTTCTACAAGCTATCACCTACTAGCTTCCAAGTGCCATTAAATGGCTATCCATTTTCACTATCCTAATCACTCCAAAGTGAATTAACAACCTCAACTATAAAATATTCACAAGTCAAATCTCTAGCCATTCTCAACACTAAAAATTCAACTCTAATTTACTACTCACCTTAATAGCTTTGTAACTTTGAAATTCTTTCCACTAATTCTCCAAACTATTGTAAAGCTCCCTCTTTCTCTCTCTAAACACCTAACTAGTAAGAGAAAGTATGGAAGTAATATTTTTTAAGGGTTTTAAAGTGAGAGAGTGAAAAAGTACAAGGGTTCTATGCAAAAGTGCACAAAAGCTTGGAAATTGGAGCTATTTTGATAGAGGTTATGGAGGTTTCATATCAAGCTTCCATGGAGGATGAAAGCAACGTGAAAGAGAAGAAGGAAGAAGAAGAAAAAGCTACTGGAAAATGGGAGAAGAAGTTGTTGGAAGAAAGAGATATTTATAGCCCAAGCTTATCCACTCCACTTAAATTACCAAAATGCCTTCACAATTTAACTTGTTCTCCTCCAATCCTTTATGCAATCTTTTTACTCTTTTGACACTGGGACAAGGTCCATAATGGTCTAAAAATGCTCGGGTTCATGAAAACTTAAAAATTTGACCCCGAGGTGAAAAATGACCATTTTGCCCCTACCATGGAAATCATCATCACTTTTATTTCCTTTGTCATTTTACCCATATTTTCATCATTCATGTATGCCTTAGGCCTACTTAGGCCTTAGTATTGTTTAAAACTTACTTTTAGGGGCTTACTAAGGAAATGACGAAATTACCCATGATCAGGGATATCGCGTCTACTTTTATCTACGAATCTGTAAAGGTCAAAGTCTCACACAAAATGTGGGATGCATGTGACTTGAATAGATTAACGAATGACTAAATAAAATATAAGGTAAAGGTGGTGCATGAAATAGGATTGGAGGAATAAAGTGGTGCATGAAATAACTAATAAAGGAAGAAAAGATGGATAGTAGAGGTGGCGGATGGAGAAGCAAAGAAAGGATAGATAATGGACCAATGTGGAGGAAAGGAAATTAGTGCATGAAAACCCATTGGTTGGAAAAATGGCCAAATGAAAATAAAAGGTGAAGGTGTGCATGTATTATGATTAGTTAAATAGGTGGCCATATAAATACCAAAATTCAAAGGTAAAAGAGAAATGTGAATTGGCCTTGGTGAGACTTGAGAGAGAGAGAGAATCAGCCATTGAGAGAAGAAAAGAAAGAAGAGAAAGCTTTGAGAAACTCCACCCGAGAGGAAGAAAAAGAGAGAAACCAAATAAGGGTTCAGTTTTAGGGGAAGATCCAAAGAAACTGTGATGTTTCCTTCCCTTATCTTGTAGAGTCTTGACATTTTACCACCCAAAAAGTCTTCAACATCCAAGAGAGAAACCGTCAAGTGTTGATGGAGATGTAAAGCTTGGTTTCAAGATACAAGAGAAACAAGGTAAGGATTATGGTTTTAGCTTGAATGTTCTTTGAAAATGGGTTGGTAACCATAAGAAATGTTTTGTGGCAGCAAAGATTGGCTTGATTGGAGAGGATTTAGTGACATGCAAGCCACCAAACCCGTGGATGCATGATAGATTCAAAGTGAAAGAGAAATAGTAAGCATAATATTGTGTTTTAAGGCTTACGGTTGGTAAGATCATTAAGAAAATAATTGTGCATAATATTGGCAGCTTGGTGATTGGAGCATTGGACGAATATTAAGGTTGCATGCAAGGTCCCATCCATCACAAAGGTAAGTCATGCAATGTGAAATGATTGTGTGATGCCTTAAGTACGGTTAGGAAACAATTATGCTAGTTGAAAGCTTCAAAAGTGAAATTTGTGGACTTATGTTGTTTTGAAAGATTTGAAAGGTTAAGAATGTTGGTGTAACATGAATAGAATTGATATTGTGCTTAGTGGCAGCATGTTAAATGTAAATAATGGTGCATATAAGCTTAGAAATTACTAGGTGAAATCAGATTTATAGTTGCTGCCATAGATGTGATTAATAGTATGAAAATAATAGTTTGAATATGATAAATATTATTAGAAAGATTGATGTGGGCATTTGAAGTCATAAACAAGATACCGAGGTTTGTGTAATTCAAGTGTACACTAAGGATTAAATGTAAACAGATCTCTTAAGAATAAAAGACGGGAATATAGAATTAAATGCGAATAGCAAATGTGGAATATCTTGGCAACAAAACTTATTAATGGTATTGGATTGAAATAATGTTAGGAAGTTGACAAAGCAAGGATTATTGCTGCCAGCATAAAGTAAGCATTCGAGGAAATATTAGTGGCGAAGTAATATCCCGCCATTGTAAGCTGAGTAGGGGGTGTCTATTTCAAAAGTTTCATAAACTATATATTGATATACGTTTAATAAACATTGTTGGTTTCCTCTAAATGCAATTGTGGATAGCATGAGTTGTTAGCCTCGGTAAGAGATTTTTAAATGGATTTGTAATTAATTATTCTATTTTTGTGGAAAGCATGAGTTGCTAGAAAATGATAAGTGATTTAAACACATAGTGTGCAATGATTTATATACTACTATTATGGAAAGCATGAACTAGTAGAAACGATAGGCAATTATGGATGCAAATTGATTTAGAAGTTGTTTGTGTATACTATCTACATACTTATATGTAAAGTGTTTTAGAAATTGGGAAACAAGCCTTTTTGCAATGTTTTTGCATCAAATTCGTGCCTTGTATTTTAGTTTGACATGCATAGTTAAATGCGTTTGTTAAATGGTCTAGATACAAATTTTTAAGAGCCGATTTTAGTCCGATCTTTATACAAATGTTTACACCATGCATTTTAATGTGAAAAGCAATTTAAAAGGTTATCGAACCTTGTTTTAAAATGATTTAAAGCAAAAGTCTCAGAAACCTTGATTTGGTTTTGAAAACAATTTTGACAAACTGAGCGAGTCAAGAGTAGGCCAAATGTCACATCGAAATAATGTGACCCTTATGCACAAGTGAGCTCTAGCTAGAGAACCTTTGGGTCACCGACGGGTTATTAGACGTGGCTAGGCCATGGTCTGTGATTATACGTGGCAAGGCCACGGGTTGATATATGTGGCTAGGTCATAAGTTAATATACGTGGTTGCGACCACTTGATTTCTTCGATGTCAGCCAACATCGTCGAGACTGCCATGGCTATGGGAATATGGTGGAGGGAGGCCTCCCAGATTGTTATTACGTGAAAGAGAGTCCGTGAATTGATTATCTATGATTACCTACTTGATAGCCTTGAGAGTTTTTAGACTTATACTCTTTTGCATGGTGGAAAGTTAATGTTTTTCTGTAGCTCCCTTATATGAATGAAAGCTCTCAGTACTTAAATGTGATCATAAATTGATTTATGTGGATGTACATGTTGATTTTTTACATGCCACACATTTTGGGAGCGTGCATACTTTTATACGGTTATTTGTATTTTTTATAGAAAAATACAATTTTGATGGTTGAAATTTAATTTTCTATGCTTGTTTTCGAATTTCTTTTTCCCAGGGAAGTATTGCATTATGATTTTACAGCACTATTATTTTTTTTACAAGGCATAAATACCTTATTTGTCATATGGTTTTATGAGCTTGCCACTTTATATTCTAATTTTATCTTCCAAATTATTTGCTTTAAGCTTGTTTCCCATCTATGCCCTGCTCACAGAGCTAATGATCACTGAGTATGTGAGACTCACCCCCTTATCTCCCTTTAGCAAATAGTGATTGGCCTAGCGTCCATTCATCAACATTTGTTGTCCACCGTAGATAGGTAAAGGCATCTCATACCACTTCATTCTGAGTCGTTTTGCTACTAGAGGTTGAGTCATTTATAGCATAATTCATTTGTAAATAGTGTCAATGTAAATGTATAGTTGGATATTGTAGACTATAATGTATTCTTACAATTATGGTGAATAAAGGTTAAGATGACGTATTATGACTTTTGCTTAAATCTTATTTCAAAGAGTTATACAGTTCAAAGTAATTTCATAGATTGATGGCATGAATATGAAGTAATAACTAAAGTTTCAATTAAGGCTTGTTCGAGGCTTGGTGAGTTCTGTCGCAAGACTCGGACATCGGTAGCGATTGAGGAACGGTCGTTACAGACTTGGTATCAAAGCTCTAGGTTTAGTTAAGTCCTAGGATTTCTTGTATCGGTCAGTGGAGTTGTTAGATTTAGTATAGAGTATTGTCCTTGGATTGTGGGTGCACAACACAAGTCAAGAGAAGGAGGATACATAAACTCTTATTCATCTAGAAGCCTACCTTTGTCTTGGTACGTAAGAGGTTAAGACTTAATGCATGATTGTGTACAGGTTTTTTAGGTGCCCTTGTGACACAATATGAGCAACAATCAAGAAAAAGGGAATGATTCCCGTAGTACTAAAGAGAGATCAATGGAATCCACTGCTCGAAGCTGTTATGTGCAAGAGGGTGAAAGTCCAAAAAGCAACCTGACCTAAATTCTTATTGGATGGATTCCCCCGGGAGGTGAAATAATATTTAAGAGTTGGAGAAGCCTTGAAAAGATGGCGCGTACTATAACCGATCTTAAGAAAAAGAACGAGGAGAAAGTGGAAAGAGTAGCCGTCGGAGGTTATCGTCCAAGGAAAGTATCTGCTGTTCGGGATTTTCCTCCTGGTTGTGGGAGAGGAGCTGCACCCATTAGTAGGAAAGATTATGTGAATGAATAGCAAAGTGAGAATGATGTGGATGAGGAGGATCCTCAAAAGGCTGAGGACGATTTGGAATATGATCTGTTGATGAGTACAAGCTCAAACAACAATAGTTCTTAATGAAGTCAAATGGTTTATTTGGAATTGGTATGATTATGAGACTACGTTGATGTAGTTGGATTGAATTATGGTTGTAATTTATGTGTTTGGAGGATTTGAGACATGGCTGATTATCATGTGGTTTGAACAAGTTAAGTAGTAGCTAATCTAATGATTTATTGAGTATTTGGAATTTTCATGCGTTGTTGATTTGGGATTAGCATTGGTAGAAGTATGTAAATCTTCTAATTGATTCTTGTGGAGTATGATTGATGGTAAGAATGGAGGCACATAGTGCCATGACATTATAAGATGATAATTGACACAATATATACTATTAGAAGTAATTATGGAACTTGGGAAAGATGAATTCTTGAATTAATAATAATGTAAGCATAAGGTGTTGACTAAGATGAACTATTTCCATGCAAATTTTAAGTTGAAAGTCAGTAAACTATTTGAGTTACAAGACAAGAAAGACAATTAGTTGTGGATATTAAGGAATTGTGGGATGTTATAAATAGTGAATAATTTTGTGTGTGTGGTATTATAAATTGAGAATTTGTTTCACAATTTGGCAAGATTGTCCTAAGGTGGGACTTATTGATTGATGATAAGTGTTAAAGGATAATATGAGTTTGAAAATATTGACTTGGCCTAGTGCATTTGATATGTAAAAGAGAAGATACACATGGTTATGGAAATTATGGGATAGGCCTAGAGGAAAGCCAAATGGTTGAGCATGATCCGTGTAGTAACCTTAAATGTAGATAAATTACCTTGTTGAAGAAATTTCCAATAGCCATAGCACTACAGCGCTGACTTTTCAGTGTTACAGCATTAAAACCACCCAATTTCCAATAGCTACAGCACCGTAGCACTGACTGTCCGGTGCCACAGCGCTAAAAACATTTCATGTCTAGAAGGCATGATCAAGTGGTGAGTGGCATGATGATGAACATACAAGCTGAATTATGGTTATTGGTCTTGATATTAAGCCTTGTTATTTAGAGTTTTAAGTGTTTTGGAGAATGTTTATATGAATGAATTGAAAAGTTTCTTTATTGCCTTATAGATTGGCATGTAATTGATAGAGAAGTTGGAAAGTTCTTGAGATGGCTACATTAAGATAAGCTACAATGTGAAGTATTAAGATGAACCCTATGTTGACTAAAATCAAATCCTAAGAAATAAAGGAGACAAGAGATAAAGCCTTATCAAAGGCTAAGGCAAGAGTAAGTGGAAGTATAGATGAAAGTATGAGACATTGATAAAGTAATGCCAAAACCAAGTGAAGAAATTGTGAATGAAGGATTACAAAGGTTGGCATAGCAAATGAGCTAATATAAAGTATTGCTATGAGGATTTACAAATCTTATCTTAACTTAGTTGAAAGAAAAAGGGATTAGTAACAAAACAAGGCCAATTATGTGGCAAACAAAAAGGTGAGGTATGAATAGATAGGTATACATTCAAATATCCTGGAGAATAAGTGCATGCTTTTGGAATGAATGTGTTTGAAAGGTTAATGAACAAATAAGTAATTAAGTGTTCGAAAATGTACCAAAGTTTTGAAAAGGATGTACCAAACTATATGTGGCAAGAATGATAGTTGATAACCTTGGAATATTTTATATACACATTGATGTAATGTGGTATTTGGAACTTGCTAGGGAGCCTAATAGCTAAACCATGAGTTATGTGGTCATATGTTGTGAGACATAAGCTTAAGGTGGGTATTCACAAGGAAATACTCAAGAGGAATCCTGCTATGAATCTTATGAAAACAAGCATTAAACGGTGTAGTTACAAAAAGGAAAGCTGTAAGTTAAAAGTGGACATTTGCAATGACATTGAGAAGTACTTAAGTAACACCTATTTCAAGTTTTGCAATTACAAGTACTAATCGTATGATGGTTAAAGGGGAATGATGTTATATTCGTATAAAGGAATAGTACAAAAGATGAATGAATGTAACTATGATAATGAACTCGATTAATGAAAACTGTGAGACCTTGACCTTTATAGACTCGTAGATAGAAATATACGCGATATCCTTAATCAGGGGTAATTTCGTCATTTTCTCAATAAGCCCATAAAAGTAAGTTTTAAACAATATTATGGCTTAAGTAGGCATAAAGCATAAATGAATGATGAAAATATGAGTGAAATGACAAGGAAATAAAATTTTTGATGATTTTCATGTTCTATGAGTAAAATGGTAATTTTGTCACCCGAGACAAAATGGGAATTTTTAGAATTTTACACCACCTAACACTTGTCATGCCCATGGATTTCAGCCATTAACATTTTACATTGTAGATAATTGAAACATTTTATGTGGTGGAGAGAG
>NC_030852.1:14965379-14998023 GCF_000208745.1 Theobroma cacao
TCAATTTAACTAAAAATCAAAACCTAAAAATTTCAATTTCTCCCCTCTTGAAATTCGTCCAGCCCTTGATGTCACTTTTAGATCTCTCTCCTCAAGCATGCTAAATGGAAACAAAGGCATAGGAAAGGTAGAAATCAAGCTAAAGTCAAAAAATCTTACCGTTAGACGCGTAAATGGGTGAAAAACGCGAATTCCCCTTTGAATTTTCTTGTTTCTGTTTGGTTTTTCTTTTTTTTTCTTCCTTTTCTCTCAATTTTCTCTCTTGTTCTCCCTTATAGCCGACCAGCACTTAAAATGGGATTAAATGGGCTAACTTTTCATTAAAATAATATTATATCATTAAAAAATACTACGTGTCACTTTCCCATTGGCCCTTTTTTAAAATTTCATCCATTTGTTTCCAAATTTTCACCATACACTTGTCCCACATATCCATAGCTTAGATAAAATTCTCATGTCCCACATATCCATAGCTTAGATAAAATTCTCAGACTTATCCAAAGTCTCGGTGGAGTAATTTTTGAAATTTACGCTTTTGCCCCCGTAAAAGTGAAAAATTACATTTTTACCCAAAAAATTGAAAAATTGCCCATAGATATATTTTCATCCCTTATTCTCATACCATTCTCCAATTTGTCAAATTTGATCTAAATTCGCTCAAAATCTCAAATTTTGTTTGCGAGTGGTAAAATTATGATTTTACCCCTACACTCCAGAAATCACCAGAATTAAACTTTTTCACTTTCTATCATTAAATTATACTCCAAATAGTTAATCTTGATCAAAAATTTCACTCCATGATCAAATTATTATCTTAGGTGGCAAAATGACGATTTTTGCCCTTGAGCATCAAAATTTTCAATTTTTCCCCAAATGAACCCTCGAACTCTGATAAATCATTTTTAGTCATTCCTTGACTATAAAATGTTAAATTCATCCTACGATTCCTATTTGAACTAGTTCGAGGTTAAATCAATTCAAGTGTACCGTTAGGTACAATACCGGGTTTCGTCTATTCTTAGGGACTTTCCTAGCATAATAACATGCTACTCAGTGCATGTATGTTATGACATGTATTTATAGGATCGGGTTTTACAGAGTCTCTCCGCTAGACATCGAGTCTCCTTTTGTTGTGTATAGACGAACCTAATGTGAATTATTAAGATACATGTGTAGACAATGTATATACACTTGTTTGGTATGCCAATATGAAGTGGCAATGCTTAATATTATTTTGATTTTAAGTTATGATATATGACTTAGTAGTTTATGATGGAATGATGAACATGTCAGATTAATAGGCTTGCTTAGGCTTAGTGGACTACGTCCATTGGGCCCATGCGCTGGTCATGGCCCGAAATTTGGGTCGTGACAAAAACTTCCTAATGTATTATGGAAATTGGAATTTGGAAATGTGTGAGGCATGTATGATTCAAATAAGCCAAGTCTTAAGTGACTAATTAATATTGAAATGCAATAAGGATCTAATATACATGTTGGAGGTATGAAAGATAATTGAGAAATGAAGATGACTTTTAGGAATTGTGGTATTGCATAAAATGCAATGATCAAGTAAAGATGAAACTTGAGGGATCAATGAGATTATAAAGCATACACGGATACCCGATTGTAATGTGATGAAAATGATATTTGGCAATTGAGATGTGATTAATGATATTGTGATGCAAGGATACATGGTGTAATGAAAATTATGCATATGATTAGAGATGATAAGCTAGAGTATGAACAATAAAGTAAGCAAAGATATGCATGGGCATAATGTGAATCCGTATGGATTACATAAGAGATAACTTATGGTAGGATGTGAGTTGAATGGTAACTTAAGCATCCAAGGGGTAACCTGAATTGATTATACCCCAACGTTCATAGATTAAATATGATCTATGGGAATGAAATGGAAAGGAAAATTAGAAATGTTGAAATTAAGAAAAGGGAATCATGTGTTATAAGAATATGATACTGAACCTTGGTTATGGATTAGAATAAATAAAGGGAATTTAATTCGAACGCAGTTGACAAGGGTTCCTACATATAGTGATAGATGTCGACACTTAAATATGTATGTACATACTTATATATGTGGAGTTGATTATGTGACCAACTAAAGTGAAGAATTATTCTGAGTGATTTGAGATTTGAACTCAATATGTTTGATGAGTTGTATAAATGAACAGTGATAAGAGATCCCATTAGAAATTGAGCTATGTTGATATAAGAAAATTTTGGAGCAATAGTTAAAGAAAGGATATAAAGGAATTGGAATCTATAGCATGGTTAAACCATATAAGATGGATTAATCTGATTGAGATGTAAGGATTAATGAAGTGCTATACCATAGTTATGTTAAACTCTCCATGAGGCAATAGTGCAACAGATGGAGAATAAATGGTGATAGTATTATGAAGTGAGTAATTAGAAAAATTCAATAAGAAAGATAAAATTTGATTCTTATCTATGATGATGGAAAGGTTCTAAGTCAGAATAATATAGTACATTCGGAGACATGAAGAATTAGAACTAATGAAAAGAATTGACGATAAATGAAAGGGCTTACAATTCAAGCTAAGGATTGGCAAGTGAGTTGCCTTACCATATAATGTAAATTGCATAAATACAAAATGAGCAAGAAATATGAGAGGACAATTGTGAAGGGTACTGTGTTTTAATTCAAGATGATAAAAGACATAACTTACGTACCATAACCTTGCAAAGTGTTCTAGTTGAACTTAAAGTAAACGAGGTGAATAAATCAAAATTTCCTATGAAGAAGTAAATGAAATACGATTATAGAGTGAGATTAATGACCCAACGCTGACGTGAATTCGGGGACGAATTCTTTTTAAATGGGGGCGACTGTAACACCCCGTACCCTCATATAAAAGCTAATAAGACCTTATCGACAAGACGAAGGGTCAATTGATGTAATTTTAAGTGCCAAAGAACGGTGACGGGTGAAAGAAATATTTTAGAATAAAATATTTCACATGTAAAAAAATAATAATTAAAAAATAATATTTTATCGAGGATGAGTTAGCAAGTTAAAAGGTGATTTAGAAGTGAACCAGGGCAAAATGAAACACTTTGGGGCCGAAGAGATAAGTGAAAAATTTTAGAATAAAATATTATTAAAATATTAATATTTTATTTATTGTTAAAATTAGTCATAAAGGAGGATTATATGACTAATCTAAGTGGGAGAGCAGAAGTAAGAAAGAATTTTGAATAAAAATGCTGTTAGTGGGGCCCATGTGCCTTTATTAAATAAAAAAAGAACGGGTAAGTATATATTTAAATATTATGGTGACACCTTGATGAAGTGTAAATTTGATATTTTATTTGTGCAAGTGTAAAGGAAGGAAAATAGAAGGAAATTGGAATTAAAAGACTGATGGGAGAACCTAATTGTAAAGGATGAAAAGTATGAAAGGTCGAATGGTAAATAAGGAAAAGTTGAGGACTTATGTGTAATTATAGTATTTGAAATTAAATGGAAATTAACTAACCAAAGAAAGTTAGATTATGTGGCATAATGAGATGTGCATGTGAATTCACTATTACATGCAAATTATAGCATGTAAAAAAGAGAAAGTTAGTGGAGAACATGTGGGACCCCCATCATGTATAGTAAAACGAAGAATAAGACTAAATTTATTTACATGTAATGAGATTGGTGCATTAAGTAGCCAAATGAGAAAAGTAAAATGTGGGATGCATGTGACCTGAATAGATTAATGAATGACCAAACAAAATATAAGGTAAAGGTGGTGCATGAAATAAGATTGGAGGAATAAGGTGGTGCATGAAATAAATAATAAAGGAAGAAAAGATGGATAGTGGAGGTGGCGGATGGAGAAACAAAGAGAGGATAGATAATGGACCAATGTGGAGGAAAGGAAATTGGTGCATGAAAACCCATTGGTTGGCAAAATGGCCAAATGAAAATAAAAGGTGAAGGTGTGCATGTATTGTGATTGGTTAAATGGGTGGCCATATAAATTCCAACATTCAAAGTTAAAAGAGAAATGTTAATTGGCTTGGTGAGACTTGAGAGAGAGAGAGCCGGCCATTGAGAAAAGAAAAGAAAGAAGAGAAAGCTTTGAGAAACTCCACCCAAAAGCAAGAAAAAGAGAAAGAAAAGAGAGAAACCAAAGGAAGGTTCGATTTTGGGGGAAGATCTAAAGAAACCGTGAGGTTTTCTTCCCTTATCTTGCAGAGTCTTGACATTTTACCACCCAAAGAGTCTTCAACATCCAAGAGAGAAACCATAGAGTGTTGATGGAGGTGTAAAGCTTGGTTTCAAGATACAAGAGAAACAAGGTAAGGATTATGGTTTTAGCTTGAATGTGCATTGAAAATGGGCTGGTAACCACAAGAAATGTTTTATGACAACAAAGATTGGCTTGATTGGAGAGGTTTTAGTGACATGCAAGCCACCAAACCCACGGAGGCATGATAAATTCAAAGTGAAAGAGAAACGGTAAGCATAATATTGTGTTTTAAGGCTTATGGTTGGTAAGATCATTAGCAAAATAATTGTGCATAATGTTGGCAGCTTGGTGATTGGAGCATTGGAAGAATATTGAGGTTGAATGCAAGATTCCATCCATCACAGAGGTAAGGCATGCAATGTGAAATGATGGTGTGATGCCTTAAGTACGGTTAGGAAATAATTATGCTAGTTAAAAGCTTCAAAAGTGAAATTTGTGGACATATGTTGTTTTGAAATATTTGAAAGGTTAAGAATGTTGGTGTAACAAGAATGGAATTGATATTGAGCTTAGTGGCAGCATGTTAAATGTAAATAATGGTGCATATAAAGTTCAAAATTACTAGGTGAAATCAGATTTATAGTTGCCGCCATATATGTGATTAATAGTATGAAAATAATAGTTTGAATATGATAAATATTATTAGAAAGATTGATGTGGGCATTTGAAGTCATAACCAAGATGCGCAAGATGCCTGGTTTGTGTAATTCAAGTTTACACTAAGGATTAAATGTAAACGGCTATCTCTTGAGAATAAAATACGAGAATAGAGAATTAAATGCAACTAGCAAATGCGAAATATATTCGCAGCAAGGCTTATTAATGGTATTCGATTGAAATGATGTTAGGAAGTTGACAAAGCAAGGATTATTACTGCCAGCATAAAGTAAGCATTCGAGGAAATATTAGTGGCGAAGTAATATCCAGCCATTATAAGGTGAGTAGGGGGTATCTATTTCAAAAGTTTCATAAACTATACATTGATATACGTTTAATAAACGTTGCCAGTTTCCTTTAAATGCAATTATGGATAGCATGAGTTGTTAGCCTCGGTAAGCTATTTTTCAATCAATTTGAAATCAATTATTTTGTCTTTGCTGAAATCATGAGTTGCTAGAAAATGATAAGTGATTTGAACACATAGTGTGCAATGATTTATACACTACTATTATGGAAAGCATGAGCTGGTAAAAACGATAGGCAATTGTGAATGCAAATTGATTTAGAAGTTTTTTATGTATACTATCTACATACTTTTATGTAAAGTGTTTTAGAAACTAGGAAACAAGCCATTTTGTAATGTTTTGCATCAAATCCTTGCTTTGTATATTAGGGTGACATGCATAGTTAAATGCGTTTGTTAAATGGTTTAAATACAAATTTTTGAGAGTCGATTTTAGTCCGATCTTTATATAAATGTTATCACCATGCATTTTAATGTGAAAAGCAATTTGAAAGGTTATCGAACCTTGTTTTAAAATGATTCAAACCAAAAGTCTCAGAAACCTTAATTTGGTTTTCAAAATAATTTTGATAAACAGAGAGCATCGAGAGTAGGTCGAATGTCACATCAGAATAGTGTGACCCTTGTGCACAAGTAAGCTCTAGCTAGAAAACCTTTGGGTCACCGATGGACTATTAGACATGGCTAGGCCATGGTCTGTGATTATATGTAGCAAGGCCACGGGTTGATATATGTGGCTAGGCCATAAGTTAATATATGTGGTTATGACCACTTGATTTCTCCGATGTCGGCCAACATTGTTGAGACTGCCATGGCTGTGGGAATATGGTGGAGGGGGGCCTCCCGGATTGTTATTTCGTGGAAGAGGGTCCACGAATTGATTATCTATGATTACCTACTCGAGAGCCTTGAGAGTTTTTAGACTCGTACTTTTTTGCATGGTGGAGAGTTAATGTTTTTCCCCAGCTCTTTTATTTGAATGAAAGCTTTTAGTGCTTATTTGTGATCATGAGTTGATTTATGTGGATGTACACGTTGATTTTTACATGCCACACATTTTAGGAGCGTGCGTACTTTTATATTGTTATTTGTATTTTTGATGGAAAAAGATGATTTCAATGATTGAAATTTAATTTCTACACTTGTTTTCGATATTGTTTTGCCCAGGGAAGTATTGCATTATGATTTTACAGCACTACTATTTTTTTTTTACAAGGCACAAATACTTTATTTGTCATATGGTTTTATGAGCTTGCCATTTTATATTCTAATTTTATCTTCCAAATTATCTGCTTTAAGCTTGTTTCCCATCTACACCCTGCTCATGGAACCAATGATCACTGAGTCTGTGAGACTCACCCCCTTATCTCCCTTTTGCATATAGTGATCGGCCTAGTGTCCATTCATCGGCATTTGTTGTCCACCGCGGATAGGTAAAGGCATCTCATAGCACTTCATTCTAAGTCGCTCCGCTATTAAAAGTCGAGTCGTTTATAGCATAATTCATTTGTAAATAGTGTCAATGTAAATGTTCAGTTGGATATTATAGACTAAAATGTATTCTTACGATTATGGTGAATAAAGGTTAAGATGACGTATTACAACTGTTGCTCAATTCTTATTTCAAAGAGTTATACGGTTCAGAGTAATTTCATAGATTGATAGCATGAATATGAAGTAATAACTAAGTTTCAATTAAAGCTTGTTCGGGGGCTTGGCGGGTTCTCCCGCAAGACTCGAACGCCAGTAGTGATCGAGGAACGGTCATTATAGAAAATCCTTGATTGGGAGATAACGGTAGTGGATATAAGTCAAAGGGACCAAACTACTATAAATACTTGTGCATTGTCCATTTCTCTCCACCTTTCCTTGCTTAGTGTTTTTTAAATCTAACAAGTTTTAAACCTTCCCTTTTATAGTTGATTAAAAGCTTTACAAGCTCAAAAGACTGACTTCAAATTTGTTGTGGTATTCAACCCCTTTCTAGCACACCTATAGGACCAACACATATAAGTTTCCAATTGAATGCTTGAACCTTGAATCTTGACAATTGGTATTCTTTGATATTTAGATGCTCATTGTAAATATATTCATGACTTGAATGCCTTATTTTCGATATTTCATAACAACTGGTATCACTCATAAATCATGGATCTTTGAAAACTAGTTTGTTGTGATACCCCAAATTTTAATATACGCGTAAAATAGTGTAATAGTGGTGACGTGGACTAAGGGTAATTTTCGTCTTCTTCTTGGTGAGTCTTAGCAAATATTTTATATCCAAGATTCAATAAATTATTTTTATATAAATAAAAAAATAAAAAAAGAAGAAGAGAGAGATTTTCACCTTAGGGGTAAAATGATAATTTTACATCTTGAGTCTAAATTTTTAAGTTTTCATAAACTTGAGTACCTCTAATCTATTGTGGACCTTTTCTCAATGTGAAAAGAGTAAAAAGATTGCACAAAAAAAAAGAAAAAAAAGACAAAGTAAACTTGTTAATGGCATTTTCGTAAATAATTAAAACTTTTGTCAATCCTAGGTATAAATATCTCAATTTCTAGCACCTTCTAGCACTTCCTCCTTCTTCCTCCCCATTTCAAACTTTCCATCTTCCATGGAGGCCATCCCTGAAACCTCCATAACTTTCTCATATTAACTGCAAATTTCGTGTTTTTGTACAAATTTTCATAGGATTTTTCATGCCCTTTCACTTTTTCACCTCAAAAAACCCTCAAAAAGTTTTTCCTCTATACTTTCTCTCACTAAATGAACATTTTTAGAGAGAAAAACTCTTTAACTAACTTGAAAACTCTTGAAGGAATTTTTCCCATTTTAATCCTCACCAAGGAAAATTAACTACAAGTCCACTAAGGTGAGTAATGGGTTAGGATTAATTTCTAAGTTTGTTAATGATGGTTAATAATTAGATTTATGGGTTGTTTTATTGTCGATGGATTATATTGTGGTGAAAAGGTGAGTATTTATTTCTAGAGTGACTAAAGTAGTGAAAATAAATGACTAGCTAATGACTAGAATGTGGGCTTTGTTAATTTACAAGTAAATTGATATTTGAAATGGGAATTAGAGGTTGTTTTCATGGGTTGAGATTGTTGGAGGGAGAAATGATTAAGAATTATAGTAATTCATGGTTTAATTAGTGGTGTGGATGACTAAATTAGTAAAGTGCATTATGTTGGTGTAAGATGTCACTAAGGGAATTAATTAAGTGTGGAGTTATGAATTATAAGGATGATATAGTGCTAGAAAATGGAAGTAATAAATGGAGCGTTATGAAAATGGTGGAGTTAGTATTAGGTTGAGTAGTCAAATGGTAATTGAAAACTAGTTAGGAAGAACTAGTAAAGTTTAATTATGGAAATATCATTTGGATTTATATTCATGTGAATTGGTTGTGATGCTAATTGTGTGTGATAGGTTCCAACCAAACCCCACGTTTCCACTTGGAGCAATAGTCGAGGTTTGGAGTTGATCAGAAAAAATTGGGTGAGTGAACTTGCATTTAAAACGTTTTGAACAAATGTGCATGTGTTTGACTAAAGTATTTGAATATTCTTGGTTGACTCTTTTAAAAATCTTGCAGGGGAACAAGCCTTGCACGAGTGATATTTCTATGTTGTTAAACATGAAATCTGACAAATCACATGTTTGAAATATTATGTTGAATTGTCAATTGAATTGTGGCGCGTGATGCATTGGAAATTTTGTGATGTTCTAAACTAATGGCATAGCAGTTGATATTATTTTCTTTGAATGTTGACTGTGCAAACATGTGTATAATCGATAAAATAATGAACTTTGTGGAATGTATTATTATGCAAAGATTATTGTTATATATTGTTATGTGTGTTATGCTTGAAAGGTAATATTGAATGATAACTATAACCATGCGTGTGCGGTGTGGGAGTGCACATGACGGTGATGGTCGTGTGTAGTGTGGCAGTGCACATGACGATGATGGTGGTGTGCAGTGTGGGAGTGCACACGTTGATGATATATGCCATGTGCAGTGTAAGAGTGCACATGATGATATATGCCTTGTGCGGTGTGGGAGTGCACATGATATTTGCCATGTGCGGTGTGGGAGTGCACATGAGGATATTAGCTATGTGCAGTGTGGGAGTGCACATGAGCTGAGTTGAGGATGGTGGTTGTATGCATTGAGCCATGTTGACTGGTTTGGGAATGACCTTGATGTATTTGATGTATGATTGAAAATGTCCATATATATATATATATATACATAATATATATACATGAATTCTTATACGCATGTGTACTTGTCCTATAAGGTAGAGATGTTTGGAAAATGAGATGTGATTGCACTGAATGTTGAAAGTTGAAATTCCTAAATGTTTTAAAATGAGTTAAAAGACAACATGGCATCAAGTTTGCTTATGAGATACAAATT
Organism: Theobroma cacao; assembly: GCF_000208745.1. Classification (NCBI taxonomy): domain Eukaryota; kingdom Viridiplantae; phylum Streptophyta; class Magnoliopsida; order Malvales; family Malvaceae; genus Theobroma; species Theobroma cacao. The sequence continues at coordinate 14,975,066 of NC_030852.1, forward strand.
GCATTGTTTTAACACAAATGCATCGTGTTTCTAAAAACCCTTCCATATCGTTTGCTTGTTCCCTTCCTATGTTCACTCATTGGGTTTATACTCATTCTTTTCAACTTCATGTTTTAGTTTTCAGGTTTGGAGGTAGTTTGATCTTAGGTCAGGGTGCTTCCTCATATTCATCTTTTGGTAGGTTTACCATGACACTCAATGATAGTACCCACGCCCAGAGTCACTCCACTGGCAGTTAAAGGTCTTTGTATGTGTACATATTTCCTTGGTGTGAATTGATAAGATTTATTTGGCAAACTATCTATGTATATTTTGATTACTGAGGCCATTATGAGTATATACTTAGGTTTTATGAATTGTTTTCGAAGAATTTATCATTTGAACATTATGAATTATAGATCTTAACAAAATATGGATGATAGATAGACTAATGTACAAGTTCATATAGAAAGGATTACTTGGGCCTAGTGGTCTGTGCTTATTGGGCCCTTGTGCCGGTCATGGCCCAGGATTTGGGCTATGACATACGTACCTTGAACTTCAATGATTGCCTATATTGGTATATGTTTATATATTTTTTTTGAAGAGTTAAATCATGCTTACATTTCATTAAGCAAAATTAGAATCATAACTAGTGAAGATAGCCAAAATTTTCTTTGTAATCATGCTTGTGCTTACTTGATCATAATATTTTTCTCACATGATTGCAACAAGTGCTAAATGCTTTGGCAATGCTCCATTGATAATTATATTTCTCTTGATTGGATATTCTCTTTGAATTGATAGTTTTATACATTATTTGGAGAATATTTCTTGATTTGAACATTTAGTTTTGAACTTGCTCTTTCTTCAACTTAGTCTTCAAATTACTTTTGACTCGCTTTGTAATACTTATGCATTTTACCTTGGTTTGAAGAGTTTTCATAATTTGCATTTACTTTGTTTTATTCTTTAATTTATTCTTCAAGTTACTTTACACTTTTGATTTATGCACTTCACTTTCAAAAGTTTTTGAGAACCTATTTTCAACTTACTTGTTTATTTCGGTTTGCAAATTTTTTTTGACATGTTTTAAAGTGAGAGTAAGATTTGAGAATCTCCTTTCTCCTTGAACTTGTGCTTTTATCATGAAAATGTTTTTGAAATTTAATTACAGCTCACTTACTCATCATCTTTATACTTGAGCATTCTCACTTAACCTTGAAAAGTATTGAAAATGTGTTTTCAGCTTGTTTGTTCATTTCTTTGGTTTGTTCAAATGTGAAACAAATTTGAGAAATTGTCATTAAACTTCAAAGTTTGATTTGTTGGGAAGAATTTTTGGAAATACAATTTACCCCCTCTCTTGGATATTTTCCTCATTATTATTGAGCTAACACATTCTGTAGTACCCCGCATTTTGATACGATGGCTAATAAAGTTTATGGATGCCAATTGAGGTTAATTACCTAGTTAAAAAGGGTAATTCAAAAGTCAACTTGTGAAATCTAGATCTCCATAGACACATAACTAGAAGTAGACGTGATAATGCAGACCAAGGGTAATTTCATAATTTCTCTTGGTGAGCTCCTACTAGTGGGTTTTTTTTTATGCTATTAAGGTCTAAATAGGCCTAAGGAATGAATGAATGATGTTTATGATTGTAAAATAAATGAAGAAGATAAAAATAATTATAATTTCCACGGTAGGGGCAAAATGGTCATTTTACATTTCAAGTCTAAATTTTTATTTTTTCATGAACTCGAGTATTTCTAGACTATTATGGACCTTGCCCTAGTGTCAAAAAGAGTAAAAAGTTGCACAAAGGATGAAAGGAAGACAAAGTCACCATGTTAAGGGCATTTTGGTAATTTATGTGAGAAATGGATAAACTTTAGATATAAATATCTAAAGCTTCAGCAAATTTCTAGCAACTTCCAACAACTCTTCTACTTCCTCCCCTCTCTTCTCTCCATTTCATGTTTTCTTCATCTTCCATGGAAGCCTCCCATGGTAACCCTAAACCTTGTGTTTTTCTACACCTTTTCATAGGGTTTTTCATGCTCTTTCTCTTCTACACCTCAAAAGCCCTTAAAGGTCTTTCCTTGGTATATTTTCTCACTAGCTGGATGGGTGGAGAGAGAGAGGGAGATTGTCCAGAATAGCTTGGAAGCTTTTGAAAAAGAATTCAACTACAAAAAACCACCAAGGTGAGTAATGAATTAGGTTTAATTTTCAAGTTGTTGACAATGGTTGATGATTAGAGTGGTGAGTTAATCTATTGTTGAGATTGTTAATCATTTTTAGAGTGACTAAAGTAGAGTAAATAACTAGCCACTTAATGGCAATTGGAAACTAGTTAGGAATAACTAGTAGAACTTGATTTAGGAAAGAGCTTTTGGAATTATATTAATGCCAATTTGGGTTGGTGGTGATATTGTGTGTGTATAGTTTCCAACAAGGCCTCACATGTCCATTTGGAGTATTAGTTGAGGCTAGAGTCAAGCAAAAGAATCAACAAGACCGGTGAGTGAACTTGCATCAAAGTGTTTTTAGGAAATACATGTGTTGGGATGAAGCATTTAAATGATTTTACTTGGTTTTCATTAAATTATGCATGGGAACAAGATCGATGAGTGAACTTGCATCAAAGTATTTTTAGGAAATACATGTATTGAGCTGAAGCATTTAAATGATTTTACTTGGTTTTCATTAAATTATGCATGGGAACAAGCCCTTGATAAAATGTTTTGATGTTGTGAAATTATGAAATGTGTAAAAAGATGAATCCATGTGCTCCTATATTATGTTGGTATGTATATATATGAATATGTGTTGTGCATTGATGAATAATGTTGTGTGATAATGATGACCCAGCTATGTGTGATGTGGGAGTGCACATGAGCTGATGATGACCTGGCTATGTGCGAGTAGGGAGTGCGCATAAGCTGATGATGACCCGGCTATGTGCAAGTAGGGAGTGTGCATAAGCCGATGATGATGATCCGGCTATGACGATGAATGAAGTGGGGTGGTGTACATGTTTATATATGTTTATATATGTATATGTGATAGAAAGTTTATGATTATAATAGGTGATTGAAATGAATAATGAGAAACTTGATTATTGTCAATGTGTTCACTTTGATGTGTAATATGGTAGGAATGGATTTTGTGACATGTGAAAACCCCTTAATTGTCATCTGCCCTGAATCTCACTGCAGCGAGAAACTCTCGAGTGGTGGGGGCACAAACCAGCCTTGTTTCTCACTGCAGTGAAAAAGAATTCTTGCTGCAACGAGGAATTTGGTGCGGCGAAATTGGATTCTCGCTGCAGCGAGAAACTCTCGGGTAGACCCAAATTTCTGGTGCAGAGTTTCCACTTTGACAAAGATTTTGATGACCTTAGGGTCAGAAGTGGGAAAAGTGGTAAATATAAAAGTTGTATCCCTGCCTCTTAGCTTTCTAATGGTTAAAAAATTATGTCAATTGGACTTTTGTAGTGGGAGATATACTTGAAAAACCAAAACATATGTAAACTAAGACTATTTCTCGCTGCAACGAGAAACTTGCTGCCATGCTTGCTACCTTGCTTGATATTGACATATTTTTCACCCATTTAACTTCATCGATTGATCATGGGTTTTTGCAACACTATGAGGTTATTAATCAAAGTTTGAAATGAGGGATTTTTAGTAAGAAATTAAATCAATTACATTGTTTTTGAAACAAGTGCATCATGATTTCCAAGTTCTCCTTATCGATTGCTTGTTCCCTTCTTATGTTCACTCACTGAGTTTTATACTCACATTTTTAAACTTCATGTTTTCAGATTTGGAGGCAATTGTGACCTAGATTGAGTATCCACATATGCTCGTTTTCTTAGTAGGTATTATGGCATTTCAGTAGCGGTACCTTCACTTAAAGTCACTTCGTTGACAGTTAAGAGTCTTTGTCTGTGTACACGTATAAGTAATGTAATCCACTAAGATTCATGTTATATGTCAAATATGTATATTTTGGATTAATGATGCCACTATAAGCTGGCAAATGGGTGACATTATTTTGACATAATACAATTGTGAGTATTGGATCACTATAAAATGTTACTGAAATATTTTTAGTTGAGAATTACAATATGTGGTTTTAGAAATAATGGTTGGGATTAATGTTCGGGATTGCATAAATAGGATTGCTTGGGCTTAGTGAGCTATGCCCATTGGGCCCATACGCTGGTCATAGCCCGAAATTTGGGTTGTGACACATTCCTAGCATTATATCACTTAGAATGATCCTAGTTCTATGTGTGATGTTATTAGTTTGACCAAGACATCAATGCCTTAACTGGGGAGATTGTAATGCCCTCAATCCCAAATTGAGAATTTGTGAGGATTCATTAGAGCTGGTAATTTGTGTTAACGAGTGTAATCATATCATGTAAAGGTAAGGATACAATAGATAAATGAGTTGATATAAATACGGCGTGATTAATTTATCATGCCACAATTCATGTTAGCTGGTATCAAGAATTTTGACATGAACAGAACACAGTTATTGCACGAGTTAAACGACATGACATAGTTGATGCATATAAATTAGAATAACATGTTTAGACAACATACAATTAACCAATTAATACATGATTAATCTTTTTAGAAACGAATAATAAGTTGTTTTATATGTTTTAAATATTAATAATTTAATAAATGAGTTTAAGCATATTATATATTTGAGTAATGTGGATTAAATTGTTAATATATGATTAATTAAACATGTATAAACATGCCATATACGGGGTAGATGGGTCAATTTGTATAAGAAACAAATATTTTTATGTCATAAATTGATTGATATAATTATGACACAAATATGATTATACATAACCCAAACCTGTTTAACTCCATGTCATGTTGGTGAGTTATGCCCAAAATTATTAAGTTTAAGATCCACTGTGGTATATATGTAGAGACTTAAACCTACAATTGCAAAGACGCCTTTTGTAGGCAAGACCCAAATCTTTTAGGTTAAGTGCAAGTCATTTAAAGCATGTACCAGTCAATGTGAGCTTCCACATTATGCTGTAAGATCTTGGTTTTATAAAGTGAGTCTTGATTGTGATGTAATGTTTGGTCTTAATAAATGATAGGCTTTTATGGATTTTGAATGGATGGGATTATGATACCTCATTCTACATCTAATGTGAGTGTGAGTGTAATACTTATATAATCATCTAATTTAAATCACTATTCAGCAACTTGAGTTTAAGTTTTTCAACCACGTAGTTTAGGCTTAAAAAGTTGTTCAACTAATGGTGCTTGGGCTTAAGTTGTTACTATCAATATCAGAGCATGTGCCAACTCAACATGGGTTTTTACATTGTGCTAGTGAGATCTTAGTCTGTGAAGTAGGTCTTGATTGTGATAATGATGTATGGCTTTAATAAAGAGATAAATAATTTGATCGAGTGAGGTTGTGATATCTCATTGTACTTTTATTGCAAATTTGATTGTTAAGACTTGTATAAGAGTCTTAATCAATTATTATTAACAATTTGAATTTAAAGTTTTGAGGGACACATAATTTAAACTCGAATAATTATCGAGTCAATAGTGCTTAGGTATAAGTTTTACATTTCATGACTTACCACATATGTTGCCTTCCATTGATCTAATAGTGAAAATTGCCCCAAAGCCTATCACTTTTAGCCTTTAGCATATACTTTCGAGAATAAGGTGGACAAGATGTGAGGAGAACAAGGAATTTTCCATACCCTTAAGCCTCAACCTTAATTTTTATATACAAAGCCATTTTTGAAGCATGTTTTCAAAAATCAATTATGCACACTTTATTAAGAGTTAAACATAAAGAGTTATTAATTATAACCTAGTCATTCTTAAAACAAAGCCGTTAGTTATAGTAAAAACCTTAGTCAAGTTTACATTAGCAAGTTTACTTGCACATGGTGGCTCAACCCATCTTTAGCATGGCAAAAAGAGGCTTTCTAGGGATTAGTCACACTTGGTTGGCTAGGTATATGTTTTTTGCTAAGCAAGTTAGGTAAGGGAAAAGTGGTGTGAGAAAGATAGGGTTAGGCAATGATAGTTATGGTGCTAAAAGGTTATCTTATCTACGAAAGCTTTGACAAAACAAGCCATTGTATTTGTCTTTAGGGCCAAACCCCTTGTGTACAAAATGGCAATGGTTAGATGCATCTTTCTTTATCAAACAAGAAACTTTGACATATGACATTAGGTTTAATTAACATTTTTAATGTTGATATTAACATAAATGTGTTTCTCATTTTCATATAATTTTAGTATACATAATAAAAGATAATTCTATTTGGCCCTTGTTGTCTTAAGATTCAAACCCAAACCTCTAAGTTAAAGTCTTTAAGATAAAATATTAGGTAATATATATATATGTTAAGATACATCTATATTAATCCAAAATTTAGCTTAAAATAAAAAATTTTAGCTTAAAATCAGATAGCATTGGGTTGCTTCCAAAACGTACTTGAAGGCACTTGATCCCACGTCTACCGTACCCACTGAGGACACGACAAACCACGCACACTCGCCACCAATCTTAGGAGTTAGGACGGAAATGCTACAAAATCTCCCATTTGTACACGTGAATGCTAAAGAAAGCGAGTATAGACTTGTTTACAAAATGTGGGAGTATCTCTCGTCGTAGATCTCACACACTCCCCAAAATTAAATTATGTTTAGGAATACTGTATATGGAAATAGAACGTGTTTCTTTTCTTTTTTTTTTTCTGCCATTTTTGATTTATTTTAGTAATAATAAGTCCATTTTAGTTTTTGAAACCCATAATATTTGTAAGGTATGGACACTAACTCTTGAACTAAAAAGCAAGATATGCACATTGCGCACCGCCCTTCAGTTCCAGTCCGAAGTCCAACAATTGCGAAGATCACACACACACGCATACAACACTCTCTGCGTCCGCAATCTCCATCTTCATACCTCTCTCTGTTAATCAGCTCTTGGACTTGAAGCTTCTCTTCTTCACTTTCTCTCCCTCGACCAACTGGTTAAATAGCCCCCTTCAATCCACTTCCAAGGTTAAACCCTTCTCTCCACTGTCCCACGCCAAAACCCAAGCTTCAACCATAAAATATAACACTTATTTTCCCATCTTTTCTTTTAAAGAACCCAAAATTTGGATCCAAATCCCAAATACAAAAGTCTCCCCATTTTTTATGAATACGGGTCCTTCAATATGGATCCTCCATTGATCAATGAGTCATCTTTTTCAGCAGCCAATCTTTCATCTTACAGCCTTGCTGAGATTTGGCCTTTCCCAATCAACTCACGCTCTGACCCAAATGTTACAACTGCAGGGAGATTAGGCGTCCGAATGGGTACTTTGGGCGGGTTTGGGGAAAGTTCGGGTCACAGAGATGGGTTTGGGGCGGATTTGAGCTCTGAAGATGAGTCTTCCAAGATGGTTTCTACTACCAGTGCAAATGAATTTGTGGGTTTTTTTTTTGTTTTAATTTATGGGTTTTTTAATTTTTTTTATTTGCTGGATTATGAGTTGCTTGATAGACAAGAGAATGGTAGGAAAGTTTTGGAATTTAAGGTCAATTAATGAAGATATTTTAGTTTTTCTTTTTAATGTGACGTTTTTGGATTGAATTTGGTGTGGATTTTGTTTCATTGTTAGCTTGTTTTACTCAAATTTCAGTTCTTTCTTTAAGTCTCTCCTTGTAGCTAAAGCCAAGTTCTGGGCTTTGCTTGACTTCAATTCATTGAGGTTGAAAAAAATTATATTTTCAATTCAAAATTTGGGTTCATTGTGGTTTTATTTTTAGATGTAGATGTTTTAATTCACTAGTAAACTAAGTTTTGAGAGGTAAGGTATGATAAATGGTTTAAATTGGAACTGGTTTAGACGCATATGAGTTAATGTTGGTTTATATTCGGAATCATGATGGCTTATAGTTTAGATTTTAACAGAATGATTCAAATGGAAAACGGGTGAAATCATCGACAAAGAATGAAAATGCAATTTCTAAAGCTGAGGTGGAAACAAGTTCTGCAGCTGGTAGCAAGCCAGAACAGTATGGTAAACCTACTGAACCGCCTAAGCAAGACTATATTCATGTCAGAGCCAGAAGGGGTCAAGCTACGGATAGTCATAGTCTGGCTGAGAGAGTAATTCACTTAAATCTTATCTAATTTCCAATTTTCAACTTAAAATCTGAGAAATTTAACTTTCATACTGTAAAACAAACTGTAAATCCAGATTCACGATTCTTGCTGGTTCAGGTGATAATGTGAGTGGTAAAGAAGAGTGGTTCGGGCCCTTTGAAAACATGTTCTTAGAGCAAGTTTTTTCCTTTGCAGGCCAGGAGAGAGAAGATTAGTGAGAGGATGAAGATTCTTCAAGATTTGGTCCCTGGATGTAATAAGGTATTTATTATTGTGGTAGTTGTGTTGTATAGTTCTATATCCTTTGTGTACTCTGATCAGTTCCTTACCACTCAGCCTGAGGAAAAATTGTGATGGTTTGGGTGCCTTTTGCTATTATTTATATTTTCTTATTTTGTTATTATATTAAACCTTAACACAAAGTTTTCAATCAGGTCATTGGAAAAGCACTCGTCCTTGATGAGATAATTAATTATATCCAGTCACTGCAGCGGCAGGTTGAGGTATGGATCTTACGCATCTTGCTGTCTTGGTGTGCCAATTTCTGGGTTTTTAGGCTATCCATTCAAGCCTTAACCTAATAATGCTATGTTGTAGTTCCTGTCAATGAAGCTAGAAGCAGTTAATTCAAGGATGAACATGAGTCCTAGCATCGAAGGCTTTCATTCAAAGGATGTAAGTCTGCTTAAGTTGATTGATCACTTAATATTTTTCTCATCATATGAGCTATTAGCATGAATAGCATCAAATTAAAGTCTGATGTGAGTAAAAAACCGCTGCTTCATTTTGAGATCACTCTAGATACTTATCAGAAGCCATTATACTGCTTCTTGACATAAAATTCAGATGGTAAATTCGATTGGTGAATAAAGTAAGACCAAGAGTTCAACTTTGCATTGATGTAGTTTAAGTTACTTGTACTACTGTAGGTTGAATAACTAAGGTCCTCCATCACTGGTTTTATGCATATATTGTGAAATACCAGATCTGATTTTTTTTGTTTGAGAACCCTCGGTGGGGGGGGGGGGGGTTTGTTAAAAAACCTTAATATTTCAGTGTGAAGCAATTTACAACCAAGCCTGAAAGCTTAAATCTTTTTTATTTTTTATTTAGGGAAGGGGGATTTGAACCCAACTCTATGAGCAGAAGGATAGATGCACCGATCATTGAGCCAGATGCTCAGGTGTGCCTGAATGCTTAAATTCTATTCAAATGTAATGTAAATCTGTTCTCTGGAAGAGTTATATTCAAAACTTATTCCTCGTAAATTTTCTTTATCAGATTCAGCCACTTTAGTAATGACTACAATGTTAAGGGTCTTCCATCTTCTGGATCCTACCATTATAAGAAATACAGACAAAACTAGTAAGCTTAAATTAAGTACTTGATGGTATCTTTTGAACTCTTCAAGTTTAAAAAAGGAAGACTCTGAGGGTCATGTTTCCTTTAACATAGGCACCAGGCAAGAAGATTCTTGATGTAACTGCTCCCTGTAATCCAAAGTTATCTTTCGAATCTGATCCTAGTTTTTCAACCAACAAATCAGTTATGATTTCCTAAATTCATGTTGTATATATGCAAATATTCAGCACCTTTCTCTCAATTTTTCCTAATTGTTGATTGGTGGATTAGGTAAGAGGACAGTATGTCCCAAAAGTTTGGCTGAAGGAAAGGACATGCAACATATAAATCCCTTTCTAACATGCTATTCTAGGTGCAAGTCTTAATAGGCTTTACGCATGGACTCCCTTCCAGCAAAATTTCGCCTTTGCTCTATGTTGGAACTGATTTTACTTGATAATGTGGTCCTAAAAAATTTGACCATAGAACTGCCTGGAGGAAAGATGTTATATATCCTCTCAGAATGAATCATCCCAAAAGTTTTAACTAATAAGAATGGCCTAAAATACTAAACCAATCTTCAGACTTTTCTGGCTGTGAATCTTGTTTGCATTTTAATTTGCTTAGTTTCTAGAATTTGAATGACATCCATGGCCTTATGGCACTAACATTAACCAAATCAATCATACCATCCTGGAAAACTTGTGAGTTGGTGAGTGAGATTATTATTCCTTGACCAAACAGTTTTGCATCCTGGAGGCTTTTGTTAATTCTCAGTTAATGCTTTGATATGAATTAAGCCGAAGAGATACACACAGATATGAATTAAGCCTAAGAGATGTACACAGATATCTATAAAGTTATATTACCTAGAACATATTATTGAGCATATTAAAGTGCATTTTGCTTCATGACATTTAAGTTCTAAAAGTTTCTTTATGCTTTGTTTTTGTCCAAGACTAGTCCAAATTTTAAATTCAGTCTTATGTTTATCAAAATTTTCTGCATCATTTTTTTTTCTTCATTAATGTAAGTGTGTGACCTTGTCACTCATTGGTGCTATCACCATATCATGAATGCATACTATTCATCATGTTGATAATTTCCCATAAAGGAATATGTTTTGACTCTCGTAGAATTTGGCAAATGAACTCCAATTGCAGATGTTGATGTCTTGTAATTTACTTTCCTCATGAAGAAAATGCACCTTTACCATTGTTAGCATTGTTAATTAGTTTTAGCAAATTTATGATCTTGTGCATATAAAAAAGAAAAATTATTGGAGCTATGGTATGATTTTCTGAACACGTTAATCTGGTTTTTAAGCTTGGTTCACAACCATTTGATGCTGCTGGAATGATATTTGGTGCACAAGCAGCTAGGGAATATGCTCAAGGATCACAGCCTGAGTGGCTGCAGATGCATGTTGGTGGAAATTTTGAAAGGGCAACATAATTTGGAGAAACCTTGTTGGCACTCAAAGCAGCAAGAGTAATGTGCTTGTCTTTAGATCAAAGGGGATTGGTTACATCTGTTGCAGAAATGAGTTTGGTAAATGTGGCCTTGTTCTTAAATTTGTCTGGTAGTTTCTATGTCTACGATAAATGCAGAATTTTTATTTATAATTCAATAACAGCAAAGAGAAGAGGGAGGAAAACTGAGAACAAAACAGGAGAAACAAATCTACCAGGCATATTGACCCAATCAACCAGATCATTTGCATGCATCACTGCACAAAGAAATACAAATAATATTAGAAAAATGCAAATATGACAAAATATAAACAAACAATATGGCCCACTAATTTACATTCCTAGAGAATGCATCAAATGCACAACCAAAACGAAGAGTGAAATGTAACAAAATTAACATAAATGAGTATTTTGGCTTAGATTGAGAGAATGATTTGGTGCAGCGTAGGTTACGTTAGGGAAAAGGGGCGTTTACCACTGTTGACGTAACAAACAGGCCTTACAAACAGAAGAAGTAGAGAATTTTTAAAGAAGCATAAAACCAAGAATAATTCAAAGGGCACCAAGTTAAATAGGTTTTCTTCGGAACCTTTGGGCTATTCCTTCTGCTACTTGTCTAGATAAGAGAAGAACACATTTGGATGTAGAAGCAAACAGGTTTTTAAAAAATTAAAAACTAAAAATGAGAAAATTTATGACAGAAGGATTAAGTTTGTACATTCGTAATCAAGTGTAGTTACTTTGTGGGGACTCATTTCGTAAGCGAAAAGCCAAGTAGCGGAAAAACAACAGCAAGACGGAGCGTTATTCAATGATGAAAGGCAAAGTATGGTAGTATGTAGAGATTAAAAAGTATACCATCTTCACGTTCATTTCTACCGGCGTCAACTGGAGCCGGTTCCAAAATGCTCATCGAATTCGCAACTAAATTTGACCAAGGATATTGTTAGCTTTACCATTGATCCTTATTTTGAAATGTCAAAAATCAAATGATCAAAATATAAGTGTTTAAGGATATTAAAACACCACAAAACCCCTCAAACATTTATATAAAAAATGGCTTAGTGTTTGAAGTTCAAAATGCCTTAGAAACAACTTAAAATGCTTAAGGTATCCAGACATTTTGGGTAAGTATTGGGACCTCAAACTTAAAATGCCTCAGAAACAACCTAAGCAAGTATTGAGACTTTCCATGAAGGCATCGAGACATCACCTTTGAAGCCTCAAATTCTACAAGACAAATGCCGATGTATCGAGACCATGCTTCAAAGGTATAATCTACTTGGAGAATTAAGTATCATGTTCTGTCTCGTCACTTTGAGTCTGATTATGAAATTATTTATGGAGTTTCACTAGTTGAGTTATAAATGGTTGGAAAGCTACATGAGTCTATTTTCTAACGAACCAAACGAAAGTGGATTCCAAGTTTCCTATGTAAAGATATGATGTTTTTTTTTGTAAAGACAGTGCAAACTGCCTGGCAGCAATGCCAGGGGCAATTTCGAAAATTTTCTACACTTTTACTAAAGTGAACTAAGTGTTGAGATTTACATGGATAGAAATCTTATTAAGTCTAGTTTCTAACGCATCAAACAAATCTCGATTTCGAGTTTCATAGCTTAAGATATGGCCATTTTATTGAATGATGTACAAGCTGTCCAGATTTTTGATTTAGGAGAGTTTGAGTTATTTTGTGTAGTTTCGGATGATAAATAGATTTTAGAGAGTTAAATTGTTTCTAATTTGTTTAAATGATTGTTATTTGGCTTTTGTTTATCTTGGAAGGATGCGAGTTTGTTAGGACGAAGAAAGGTAAGTATATCTTCACACATTAATTGCTTCGAAACTATCACATATGCATATTTCTTGAAAGAATCAAACATTTTATTTCATTATTTTTAATATATGAAAATAGGGTCAAGCATGTGATTTTTGTTTTGTTTTGGGCTTAATAATATGATGAACATTGCTTTATGAATGATTTTGTTTACTTATGTGACAAATAATGGATTTATGAATGATTTGATTTATTCATATGACGAACATTGCTTTATGAATGTTTTGGTTTATTCATATGACAAATATTGATTTATGAATGAAATGAAATCTTTGATCATCTTTAAAGAATGTTTCAAAAGCTATGAATTGATCCTTGGGAAGTGGGATAATTGACACCAGAGCTAGTTCTACGACCCTACTAATAGGATATAATAGTTAGTACACCTCCCTGCTAATGGGATATAATAATTAGTAACAATAATGAGAATGATTAGCTGATACAACCCGTGTCACGGGATATAATAGTGACCATAGCTAAGATGATGAAACTTTACGAGTTTCAACGATTGAAACTATGATTTGCTTGAACGATATTTTAAGGATGATATTTGGTGATTAATGATTTATGAACTTACGAAATTTCTCATTTTGGATATAATGATTTGTTTAAATGTTTGAAAGTATGATTTAGTGAACTGCTCTTGAATGAACTATATGATATATTGGAAATGATGGTTGATCCAGTAAGGTATGTGTGGTTATACTTCCTGAGCTGTGGTTTACTCATTCCTTTACTTTCAGTTTTGTAGATGACTAGAGATTAAGAGTTTTAGAGTTATGGGAGCTAAGAGAACAATTTTGGGAAGTCTATGTCACGACCCGATACTCCCCTAGAGCCCGTGACAACCGCCGTGGTGTCCCGATAGACACTCACTACCCGGAATGTCAACCCAAGACCTCGCAAGGCTTTTCTATTAGTTTCTCATTTCCCTTGTGAGCAACCATTGTCAAATATCGTGTTCTAAAATATTTTAAACTGTTTCCAACTAAAAACAAATAAAATATTAATTTTCGTCTCATAGGGGTATTTTGGTCATTTTTCTCAAAAATTTCGAAACTGACTAAAACGTAATATACAAGTACAAAACACATAATTCATATTCAAAATGAGTTTAAAAGTCTAAAATCTTCATTTAAAACGAAATTATGGTTATTTGAATATAATAAGAAAATAAAAGAAATATTAAGTAAAATATTCTATTTTCTTATAAAACAATATTTATAGAGTTATACGTGAATAATTTTTATAACGTAAAAGCTAAATAAATTTATACATACTTAAATACAGTAAGCCAAAATATTTAATTTAATTTACAATAACAAGAGTGCCCCCGAATAAACAAAAGTAAAGAGGACTGTGAACCTACGGTTTGGAAAATGCAGATCCCACTGTAGTCCTCGATGAGATCAGCTATCTACAGTCTATACTGAACCTGAAATGGGTGGAAAGGAGGGTGGTGAGATTATAAAATCCCAATGAGTAAACAAACATCATCATAAACATCTAGAGTTGAGTACATGGAGACAATAAAGTAAATCATCATAAACTGGGTTATAGCATTAGAACACATTTTGTTCAAAACACGTAAAGAGGCTTATGAATCTCATAAAAATCTAGGCTTGTGCCATAAATCCATTCTCGGGGACACCTTGGCCGAGGCATCCTACCGAGACCGCCAAGGCTATTAAAATTCACATTTCACATAAATCATGTTTTTGTTTTGAAAACATAGCCGTTCCTTGGCGTTGGCTGAGTTCCCCCTCACGTGGTGGTTTAGCGTGAAGTGAACCCTAAACTTTACCCCAGGAGATACCCTACGCGCCTCTCCGTTCGAGGTAAGAATATAATGGGGTTTACCGTGCCCCTCTAAAAGGCTGGTCCACAGAAACCCCCTACTGCAGTGATTAATTAATATATAATCCACCATATAATAAAACTCAATAACATGATATGGCAATTTTGTAATTCGTAGTTTTTCAAGGTAACCAAACAATTCGCATTTCAATACAATTGCCAACTAGCCAATCATGCTCGATTTATCATAAGCCAGTTAATTTAAACAATCAAATTGCCACAATTAACAGTCTCCGTGTACTCTATTTTTCAAAATCACTATTAATTTCAAAACAATTTATAATTTAATTTCATTGAAACTCATTTATTCATAAAACATGAAAATTTATCTTTTTAAATTCCTTTTTCCATAGAATTCATGAAAGCATCTAAAAACCACCCTAGATAATTAAAATGACAGTAAGTTTACTCACAATGTCTAGAATGCAGACTTTCGAAGCACTCTGTCTACTGGTCCTCGGATGCAATTTCCTTGCCTTTATCGGAGGACTCACCACCTTGACACAGTACAAAATCGAGAGTTTCACCAAGTTGGTACTAAATCAAAATTAAACTAATTTAGACTACCAATGCATGATATGGAATGCAAAAATGCACTGGTAACTATCTAAACCCGGTATTGGCCTAATTCGTCTTATCACCCGATTAAATTCCTAACGGGTCCGTTTAAACTCCAATTTAATTCTTTTCAGTTTCTATACCTCAATTGCACCCAAATTAACTTAATGTCCCTCAGTGTGGTGCAAATTATCAGTCCCAACAGCAAATTACGAAAATACCCCTAGTGGGTAAAAATTCGTATTTTTGCTCCGAAAATTCCCATTATTTTTCTAGGCTCATAATTCATTATTCCTTAACCAATTCTCCTAGAATAAAATCAAACTCATCCTCACTCACTACATGGTAAATTCAGCCATTAATGGTTGGGGGAGAAAATAAATTCTTTTCTTGTTGTTTTGTTTCTAAATATGCTAAACTAACTAAAAACACTAACATAAATTAAAATCAAATAAATCCAACAACTTTCTCTCTCCTAACCCATTTTTTCAGAATTGAATTCATCATGAAAACATGTAATTTAATCATGGAAAATAAAGAGAAATGCTTGGGAATAAGAAAACTCAAGCTTAATAAAAAAAACTCACCTTTTTCACTTAATTTCCTTGAAAATTCACACTTTTTCTTTGATTTTCTCTCTCTAGGGTTTTGTTTTTGTTTTCTCTCTCTTCTTGCTGGTTTGGCCGGCCATGGGGTGGAAGATGGGCTGATTTTGTGCCTTTTAAAAAGGAAAATAATAAATTAATAAAGGCATGACACATGGCATCATGTCATTGGCCCGTTTTTAAAATTTTAAAAATTTAAACATTTTATCTCCACCACATGTTTAGTCAAGGGTCAAAGATGAAGACAAGGAAGACCATGTGCTGGAAAAAATATCCTGGTGGTGGAAAATTACAATTTTGCCCCTGAGGTGGCAAAATTACCATTTTACCCCTATACTCCAAATTATACCGAAATTAAAATTTTTCACTTCTAAACCTCAAATCATACTTCAATAAGTCAAATTATACTCTAATAAGTCAAATGGGGTCAAAAAAATCTTTTCTAAAATTCCCATTTTGTCCCCAGGTGGCAAATGACCATTTTGCCCCTAGTTAGTGAAAATTCCGATTTGACTCCAAATTGATCCTCAAACTCCAAATTACCATTTTAAGTCATCCATGAACTGTGAAACTCTTAATCTCACCTTAAAATTCCTATTTGATCTAGTTCGAGGATTAAATAAACTTTGTTGTACCTCTAGGTACAATACCGACTTTTGTAAATTTTTCGGGACTCTCCTAGCATGCAATCATGCTATCATCACATGTATGTCATGAATAGTATTTTATAAGGTCGGGCTTTACAGCACTACCCCCCTTAAAATAAAATTTTGACCTCAAAATTTCACTTACCTGATTCGAATAAAAGATGTGGATATTGGTTTCTCATCTGGCTCTCGACTTCCCACGTCATCTCCTCCATTCGAGCATTCTTCCACAATACTTTCACCATTGGAATGCTCTTGTTCCTTAGCACTCGATCCTTTCGATCTAGAATACGTACAGGCTGCACCTCGAACTTCAAATCCTCATGCAACTCAATGGGAGGTGTCTCTAAAATGTGAGAGGGATCGGGAACATACTTTTTCAACATCGAGACATGGAAGACATTATGAATTCGATCTAACTCTGGGGGTAATTCAAGTCTGTAAGCCACTGGCCCAATCCTTTCAATGATACGAAAAGGTCCAATGTATCTTGGATTGAGCTTTCCCCTCTTCGCGAATCGAATCACACCTTTCATCATCCAATAAATACCACAAATTATCACAATAGTATAATCAAATAAGATTTAATACTTGGAAATTTCAAATTATTACCTTTCCAAGGAGAAACCTTAAGAAAAACTTTATCGTCGACTTCAAACTCCAAATCTTTCCTTCGTTTATCCGAATAATTCTTCTGCCTATCTTGAGCTGTCTTTAATCGCTCTCGGATAACTTTGACCTTATCGTTTGTCAAATCAATCAATTCCACATTCACCAATTTCCTCTCACCTACTTCATCCCAACAGAGCGGAGTTCGGCATTTCCTTCCATACAAAGCCTCGTATGGTGCCATCCCAATACTAGACTGAAAACTGTTATTATAAGCAAACTCCACCAATGGCAAGTGTCTGTCCCAACTCCCGATAAAGTCAATGACACAAGCCCGTAACATATCCTCCAAGGTCTGAATAGTTCTCTCAGATTGACCATCTGTCTGTGGATGAAAGGCAGTACTAAATCTCAATTTAGTTCCAAGAGCTTCCTGAAATTTTGGCCAAAATCGAGAAGTAAATCGAGGGTCTCGATCTGACACAATAGAAACTGGGACTCCGTGTAATCTCACAATCTCATCTATATAAAGTCTTGCCAGCCTCTCAATAGAATACGTGCTATGGATAGCCAAGAAATGGGCGGACTTAGTCAATCTATCCACAATCACCCAAATAGCATCCTTCCCACTTTGTGTCCGCGGCAAACCCAATACAAAGTCCATAGTCACATGTTCCCACTTCCATTCAGGAATCGGTAAAGGCTGAAGAGTACCTGACGGTTTTTGATGCTCCGCCTTGATCTGTTGGCATGTGAGACATTTCGCTACAAACTCTGCTATGTCTCGTTTCATACCCGGCCACCAATAACTTTCTTTAATAGTCCGATACATCTTGGTGCTTCCGGGATGTAAAGCGTAGGCGGAAGAATGAGCTTCCTCCAAAATAGCTCGTCTCAATTGATCATCCTTAGGAACACAAATTCGGTCTCTAAGCATGAAAGTACCATCATCGCTGAGTCTAAACTCACTAGCTTCTCCATCTTGCAGCTTTTGAACTTCCTGTTTCAACCAATCATCAGATTTCTGCAATTCTCTTATCTGATTCAACAATGAAGGTCTCACGACGAAACTAGCAAGTAGGGTTCCATCCTCACCATTATTCAACTGGATCCCTAGAGATTTCATCTCAAGTAACATCGGAAAATAAGAACTTTGAAGTGTTGCTAACGACGATGAGGATTTACGACTTAAGGCATCCGCTACAACATTTGCTTTTCCCGGATGATAATCAATCACTAAGTCATAATCCTTAATCAACTCCAACCATCGTCTCTGTCTCAAGTTAAGCTCTTTCTGGGTGAGCAAATACTTCAAACTTTTATGATCAGAAAAAATCCGACAACGCTCACCATATAAATAATGTCTCCAAATCTTCAATGCGAATACTACTGCTGCTAACTCCAAGTCATGAGTAGGGTAATTCGTCTCGTGCTTCTTCAACTGTCGGGAAGCATAAGCTATTACTTTCTCGTCCTGCATCAACACACACCCTAATCCCAACTTAGATGCATCGCTATATACCACAAATTCTTTTCCACTAACAGGAAGTGTTAAAACGGGAGCAGAGGTTAACCGGTTCTTTAGCTCCTGAAATCGATTCTCACAAACATCATCCCACTCATACTTAACTCCTTTACGAGTCAAACGAGTTAGAGGAGCTGCTATCAAAGAAAATCCCTAAACAAATCTTCGGTAATAACCGGCTAAGCTAAGGAAACTACGAATCCCAATTACCATTCTCGGTTGCTCCCATTGCAAGATTGCCTCAATCTTCTTGGGATCGATATAAATTCCAGCTCTGGACACCACATGTCCCAAGAAAACCACTTCCTTCAACCAAAATTCACATTTAGAGAACTTGGCATAGAGTTGCCTCTCGCGCAAAGTTTGCAACATAATGCGCAAATGGACAACATGTTCATCCTCATTCTTCGAATAAACCAGGATGTCATCCATGAATACTATCACAAACTTATCCAAGTATGGATGGAACACCCTGTTCATAAGATCCATAAAAACTGTCGGGGCATTAGTCAAACCAAACGTCATCACCAGAAACTCATAATGCCTATAACGCGTCTTGAAGGCAGTCTTGGGTACATCCTGCTCCTTAATCCTCAACTGATAGTACCCAAATCTCAAATCAATCATAGAGAAGACCATAGCACCTCGTAATTGATCAAAAAGATCATCTATCTAGGGTAAAGGGTATTTATTCTTGATGGTCACTCGGTTCAGCTGACGGTAATCGATACACAATCAAAGAGTGCCATCCTTCTTCTTTACAAATAGGACTGGTGCTCCCCAAGGAGAAATGCTAGGGCGAATGAAACCTTTATCCACCAAATCTTGCAACTGGACTTTCAATTCCTTCAACTCTGCCGGAGCCATTCTATATGGAGGAATAGAAATAGGTGCGGTACCCGGAAGTAAATCAATAGGGAACTCAAGCTTTCGATCAGGAGGTAGTCCCGGTAAATCATCAGGAAATACATCAAGAAACTCACTTACTATTGGGACATCCTCTAACTTAGGTTCCCCCTTTGAAGTATCAATCACGTATGTCAAATAAGTCGGATACCCTTTTTGCACTAATTTCGAAGCTTTGATGGTCAAGATTACACAAGATGGTAATACTCGATGTTCCCCTACAAACACAATCTCTGCTCCCTCCGAATTTCGAATAACAACTTCTTTTTGGAAACAATCCATGTTTGCCCGATGTGCAATTAACCAGTCCATACCCAATATTAAATAAAAATCCAAGATCTCTAGAGGAATTAAGTCACCCCTAAATTCTTCCTCACCTACCCTTACCCCACAGTCTCTATAACAAGTATTTCTAATCAACTGTTCTCCTAGAGGGGTATGCACTACAATTTCTCCCTCTAATGGTGACAGGTTTCTATCAGCAATTGATGCAAATGTCATACTCACATAAGATCTATCTGAGCCAGAATCTATCAAAACATAAGCATCTTTATCAAATAAAGACATAATACCTGTCACTGCTCCAGGTCAGACTCGTGCCTCATCTTCCGTCACAGCGAAAACTCTTGTCGAAGTAAGAGTCTATGGTCTCGAAGGTGGATACGTCGGGGTATTACTCTCCACACCGAACCGTATGGCTACTCCCTGTCCGGTGGTAACCCAGAAGAATCTCTCCTCTGCATATTAGTGCGAGCTGGTGGAGATGATGCAGCTATAGTGGCTCGTCCTAACCGTGGGCAATTACTCCTAATATGGCTCGACTGACCACAATGAAAACATAATGCAAGCCCCCTACACAGCCCAACATGATAATTTTCACAATTTCTGTATCTGTCAGAACCTCCGAAACTCTTCCCAAAACTAGTCATAGCAGATCTGCTAAACCTCAAAGGTCTTTGTTGTGATGGTGGAAATGGAGGTCGAGGAGATGTCACGAAAACAGAAGTAGTGCTCCCTGAAGTCACTGAGTCCTTGCCTCTTTTTACTGGCTGACTAGAAGACATACCAGGGTTCCTCCTTTTTGCAAACTCAATCCGAATCCTCCTATTCTCAGTCGCGAGCTTCTTAGCCAGTAAAGCCATCTGTACTACCTCCTTATGTGGCTCCCTACCAGTCACTGTCAATCGCTCTCTAATCTCATTACGGAGCCCTTCCTCGAAATAGCTGGCCTGATCTTGCTCAGATTTCACCAGATCCGGCACATATAACATCAACTCGTTAAAACGAGTCTCGTACTCCTTTACAGTTAGATTCCCCTGTTTCAAACTCAGAAATTCTCTCTTCTTTTATTTCTAATGAAAATAAGTGAAATACTGACCATCGAATTCCCTGAGAAAATCGGACCATGTTTGAGGAGTAGTGGAACGGAACTTCATCGAATTCCACCAGGTACGAGCCCTCTTCTCTAATAATCTCGTAGCCACCATTAGCTTCATGTTGTCATCTAATCCCATATCAGAGAGAGTCTCTGAAATCTGATTAATCTAGTCCTTTGCCACAGTGGCATCCAACTCACCCGCGAAAGACATACAACTGAGCTGTCTAGCCTCCTTTAGCTTCTTAGAAATGGATACATCCTGTACTGGTGGTGGAACTAAAGGAGTAGTTGGAGGCACTATAGGTGGAACTTGACCAGTCTGAGCTTGACCAGCCATTGCGATAAAGAAAGTTGCCAATACCTGTGCTACTTTGGTAGGCATGGCGGGAATACCAGTAGGTGGTTGAGGAGGTGGAGGATGTGGAAGACTCTCGGCTTGCTCAGCAGCAGGTGCTGCCCGAATGGTGGATGCAATTGATTCCTCTTCTACTGTATCTGGTTGATGACGTTGGGAACGACATTTTCCCCTCCCAACCGATCTAGTGAGAGGTGGGCGTCCGCGTCGAGGAGGCATTATAATCTACAAAAGAATATGAGCAAGTTTAGGTAACCTTAGGCTCTATATGCAGATGCATGCATTTTATTTAACCTAACCTAACCTAACTTAATCTGGGGCCACACTGATATTGTAAATTTTTAAAACAACTTTAAAACTAAAAACTTTGATCTTTAAAACCAAAAGTTCTGATACCAATTGAATTGTCTGGACTCGGTACTCCCCTCGAGCCCGTGACAACCGCCGCGGTGTCTCGGTAGACACTCATTAACCGGAATGTCAACCAAGATCTCGCAAGGCTTTTCTATCAGTTTCTCATTTCCCTTGTGAGCAACCATTGTTAAATATCGTGTTCTAAAATATTTTAAACTCTTTCCAACTAAAAACAAATAAAATATTAATTTTCGTCTTACAAGGGTATTTTGGTCATTTTTCTCAAAAATTTTGAAACTGGCGAAAACGTAATATATAAGTACAAAACACATAATTCATATTCAAAATGAGTTTAAAAATCTAAAATCTTCATTTAAAACGAAATTATGGTTATTTGAATATAATAAGAAAATAAAAGAAATATTAAGTAAAATATTCTATTTTCTTATAAAACAATATTTATAGAGTTATACGTGAATAATTTTTATAGCGTAAAAGCCAAATAAATTTATACATACTGTAATATAGTAAGTTAAAATATTTAATTTAATTTACAATAACAAGAGGGCCCCCGAATAAACAAAAGTAAAGAGGACTGTGAACCTACGGTTTGGAAAATGCAGATCCAATGGTAGTCCTCGATGAGATCAGCTATCTACAGCCTATACTGAACCTGAAATGGGTGGAAAAGAGGGTGGTGAGATTATAAAATCCCAATGAGTAAACAAACATCATCATAAATATCTAGAGTTGAGTACATGAAGACAATAAAATAAATCATTATAAACTGGGTCACAACATAAGAATACATTTCATTTAAAATATGTAAAGAGGCTTATGAATCTCATAAAAACTAGGCTTGTGCCATAAATCCATTCTCGGGGACACCTTGGCCTAGGCATCCTACCGAGACTGCCAAGGCTATTAAAATTCACATTTCACATAAATCATGTTTTTGTTTTGAAAACATAGCCGTTCCTTGGCGTTGGCTGAGTTTCCCCTCACGTGGTGGTTTGGCGTGAAGTGAACCCTAAGCTTTAGCCTAGGAGATACCCTACACGCCTCTCCGTTCGAGGTAAGAATATAATGGGATTTATCGTTCCCCTCTAAAAGGCTGGTCCACAGAAACCCCCTACTGCAGTGATTAATTAATATATATAATCCACCATACAATAAAACTCAATAACATGATATGGCAATTTTGTAATTCGTAGTTTTTCAAGGTAACCAAACAATTCGCATTTCAATACAATTGCCAACTAGCCAATCATGCTCGATTTATCATAAGCCAGTTAATTTAAACAATCAAATTGCCACAATTAACAGTCTCCGTGTACTCTATTTTTCAAAATCA
>NC_030852.1:14998823-15038963 GCF_000208745.1 Theobroma cacao
TACCTTTTTCACTTGTTTTCCTTGATTTTTCACACTTTTTCTCTTGAAATTCCTCACCTAAGGTTTGTTCTTCCTCTCTTTCTCTCTCTTTCTTGCTTGGCTGAATATTTGGAGAGTAATGGGCTGATTTATGCTGATTTTTTAGTTAAATAATAAAATATCCTAAGCTTGACACATGGCATTTTTTAATTGGTCCATTTTTAAAATTTTAAATTTTAAACATTTTATCTCCACCACATGATTACTAAAAGGTCAAAATGAGGATAAGGAAAGACCATGTTCTGGACAAAAATGTCCTGGTGTTGGAAAATTACTGTTTTGCCCCCGGTGTGGTAAAATTACCATTTTACCTTTTACTCCAAATTATACCGAAATAAAAAATTTTCACTTTCTAAACCTCAAATCTTACTCCAATAAGTCAAATGGGGTCAAAAAAATCTTTTTTAAAATTCTCATTTTTTCCCCAGGTGGCAAATGACCATTTTGCCCCTGAATAGTGAAAATTTCGATTCGACTCCAAATTGATCCTCAAACTCTGAATTACCATTTTGAGTCATCCTTGGACTGTGATGATCTTAATCTCACCTATGATTAAATCAACGTTGTTGTACCTCTAGGTACAATACCGACTTTTGTAAATTTTTTGGGACTCTCCTAGCATACAATCATGCTATCATCACATGTACGTCATGAATAGTATTTTATAAGGATGGGCGTTACAGTCTACCTTAGTGTCAAGACATTGTTAGCTATCTCGAGACTTTACCACATGTAATTGATATATCTTTTTCTAGTTGTTTAATTACTTTTCATCTTGGAGACTTTAGATGGATTGGAATAGTAACATAGACGAGAATATAAGTATGAAATTATCAATATGACTTCATTTAAGGACTTCTGTAAGAATGAAAGATAGAAAGGCTTCATATTACTTTGGGGCGTAGTCTTGAAGTACTATGGTCGTGTCATGTCTCAGTTTTAGGGCGTGGCATATAATGGTATCAGAGTTTGATTTAAGATCCAAGAAAAAGAGAATCTAGACAGTTAGAATAGAATTTAATATTCTTAATGTTGTTCAAGTTGTTAAGAATTATATTGTACGTGAAAGAGGTTAAGAACTAGTAGTAGATTTTTATATATTTGGAGATGTAAGACTTTGACATTGTTTTAGGTATGAATTGGTATTAAAGCTTATGTTAACGATCTTATGGATTCAAAATACTTAATTTGGTTGATATAAGATAATAGTTTCATAATTTTGGGGTGAATAGAAAATTAATTTAATAAAAAGCAATGATGTACCTCTGTAAGTTGACAAAGAACAAGTGATTTTGGTATGAGTTATGAAAAGGTAGATATCTTATATTCAAGGTTATTATGGAGATAATTTTGATTTTACAGATCTTATAAAATTTAGGTCAAAATTTTATTTTTGGAGTTTTTTGATGGGTAATTAGTGAATCTTTTACCATGATTAAAATTGTAATATGTTAGAGTTTAAATATGAAATATTAAAATTCACATGAGAAAATATTTTTGAAATCTTGAGATAATTGTTGGCATTAATAATTGTGGAGTGCTTGGGTAAATGTTGATTTTAGTCTTGCACTTAAGATGAAGTGACATTTTGATGGAAATAGGATATTTGCTTAATTTGGAGTGACTTTGGATTTTACATAAAAAAAAGGGTTCTTAAACTTGATCATAAGAATTGATATTTTAAGCAATCTTTTGGAAGTTTGAACATTAGATTTCTGTTTTAAAGTGCTATGCGTTTATTAATGTCAAATTGAGAAATTTGTGATATTAGTTTCTAATTGAAGTAAATTCGAGACTCATTGGAATAATATTTTATCGGAGAATATTGCTTATCATGGTAGAAAACGTAGATTATGAATTTGTGCATAAAGGCTAAGGTTATGGTTATGGAAAGATCTTATTGAAGAAGTTGATTTGTGATTGAGTATTTTGAGGTGTAGAAATGTGTTTTGTTAAGAATAACTTTGATTTGTTTTAAGTACAAAAGATGTTTCTTATTGTGGTAAGACTAAACAATTAAATGGTAGTTTTGTATATTTGAGAATTTTGAGTATGGAATCAATTTTCAAGAATTGAAGAAAACTTATGATATTAAGTGATGTTATTGATTCGTATATGTAACTTCACTATTGACACGAAATCAATTACTTGAAATTACTATTGGTTCAAATTCTTTATAAATTATTTTTGCTTATATATGATTCTCACTTTTAACTTTCACTTGGAGTTGATAGTAATATACCCAATTGAAGAAAAATTTAAATATTTTCATATTTATAAGCTATCTAAAGAGTTTGGTTCTTAGCATATAAGTGATAAAAAATACTTGAAAGTAAATAATACATGAAGTTGGAAGTGACTTGGATAGTCAAGGATTTATGTTTGAATTATTTTTATGGTGAAAAACTTATGGATATGATCTATTACATTGGTATGATCTTTGTCACTATTTGATAATAGCCAAACTGCATAAAAGTATTTAGATAGTCGATTAAAAGAAAATGAAATTGGTAGGTGATATTTTTTAAGTTATATTTAAATGAAATATTAGAGTGTGCAGTGGAAGCATGATTTAGTTGAAGTTATGAATCATGGATTATGTTGGCTCCATTAGTTTTTGATGATAATAAAACATTCCCATTCATTTGTGTCTAATTTTTCTACTTGAGTGTGCAAGACAAGAATTGTATGCTTATGATAAATAAATTATTCCAAGGGACATATCAAAAAGCATATGAATAAAAAGCCATAACTAATCAACAAAATAGAAGCCTCTTAGTTGGATAAAGAAAGGTATTAGTTAGCTAAAATTTAAATTAGAAGTTGGCAGGCTTAAGAGTATTGAGAAACAGAAAAGACTTAGTCGACCAAGAAGTGGGTTAGTCGACTAAGAAGCTACTGCCAGAAATCTGGACTTCAAGACAGAACCAACTTAGTCAACCAAGAAGTAAGTTAGTCGACTAAGTGCCCACTACCAGAAACTAGGATCAGAATATAGAGATGACTTAGTCGACTAAGAGCACAGTTAGTCGACTAAGAGCATTTTGCAAGAAAATTTGAATTGTGCACTAGAAGACAAATTGACGGCCAGAACTACAACAAAACTGTTTCCAACAGTCAAAAACTACCTAACACCTATAAGAGCTAATTTTTCAAGTATTTAAGAGGCTTCCAATGGCTAGAAATGTAATGAAGACTTCCAAATCCAAAAGAGCTCAAAAACTAGCAAATACTATATGCTCATTTACTACATTCAATTCCTATCTTTGTAATTGTGATCTGAACTTCACTTTGTACCACTTAGATCAACCTTGTGATCATAGATACACTCTTATCACTTCTCTTCTTGTATTTTTAGAGTGAACGGGTCACTCTATGGAATTGATTCAAGCTAGGATTGCTTGATTGAGCATAGGTTCTAACTTAGCCTTGAAAAGTTAGGTGTTGGGTTTTAGTTGATCTTGGGAAAAACTATTGTGAAAGGTTTTGGCTAAGCTTAGTAAAAGCCATTGTAAAGCTTGGTGGAAGCTTGTGAATTTTGTCGATTTTAGTGAGTTGATTTCAAAAATCGTTGGCTAAACAATCAAGGTAGTGGATGTTTGTCTTTGACCGAACCATTATAAATTCTGGTGTGTTGTCTATTCTATTTTTGTTTCATTTTCATTCCTTCTTTTATCTTGCATTTGTTCCCACTTAGAGCCAATTTTTGAAAGAGCCAAAAAATGTTATTCACCCCCCCTTTGGCACATTTATTTGGGACCAACAAGTGGTATCAAAGCCTAACCCCTGTTATTAAGGTCTAACACCCTTGGAAAGATCCAAATGGCTATTCAAAAATCCATAGTTGCTGAGGGACAATCAACAAATAGACCACCTATGTTTGATGGCTCAAATTACCCTTATTGGAGTCCTAGGATGTCAATATATATTTGAGCAATTGATTATGAGATGTGGGACGTCACAACTGATGGTCCATTCATGCCCTCAACTTTAAATGTAGTGACAAATGATATGATCCCTAAGCCAATGTCTGAATGGATCGAGGCTGAAACCAAAAAGGTCCAAACCAATTTTAAGGCAATCAATACACTGCATTGTGCTCTAACTCCCACCGAATTCAATAAAGTATCAAGTTGTACCACACCAAACAGGTGTGGGATAAACTTAGGATTATCCATGAAGGGACTTCTCAAGTTAAGGACTCTAAGATAGCCCTCTTGACCCATAATTATGAAATGTTTAAAATGGAGCCCGGTGAAGATATCACTAGCATGCTAGATAGATTCACAAACATCACAAACAAACTTAGTCAACTAGGCCAACCAATTCCCGAGCATGAAATTGTTAAAAGACTTCTTAAAAGCCTACTTAAGAATTGAAAGCCTGAGGTGACAGCTATCTGAGAAGCCAAGGACTTAAATGTTATAACCTTAGATGAAATTTGTGGTTCTCTCCTTACTCATGAGCTAGAACTCAAGGAAGAGGAAGAAGAAGATAGGAGGGAAGCAAAAGAAAAGAAGAAGAGCATCGCCCTAAAAGCTAGTATTCTTGAAGAAGAACTAGATGAGCTATCCTATGATGATGATGAAGAATTGGCACTAGTTGCAAGGAGATTCAGAAAGTTGATGGGCAAAAAAGACCAGAGACTAGCTAGAAGAGGGTTTAAAAGAGATCAAGGTTTTTCATGGAGAGCCAGAAATAAAAATGACTCCAACAAAATGAAGGAGCGTACATGCTTTGAATGCAAGAAGCCTGGACATTTCAAGTTCGAATGCCCCTTGCTGAAAAAAGAAACTCCAAAGAGAAACAACAAATCAATGAAAGCAATGGTGGCAGTTACTTGTTCAGATAATGATACTTCAAGTTCTGAAGTTGAGGAAGAAAAAGCTGAAGAAAGAGAAAACCTGTGTTTGATGGCACTAGATGATGAATCCAAGGTATCCTCATCCCCTTGCAATATATCTGTCGATGAACTTCAGGATGAATATGAATGTTTATATGATGAATTTGAGAAACTTGTTTTGAAATACAAGATTTTAAAGAAAAAGTCTGCATCTCTAGAATCAAATTTGGAAAAGATTAAACTTGACTTTGATTCTATTTTTGGACAAATAAATTTTTTGCAAATTGAATTGAAACATTCAAAAATAGATTTTGAAACTCTAAAATTAGAATTGGAAAGCAAAATTGAAGCCTTACATAAGGTAAGTGAAGAAAATGCTGCAATCAAATGTTTGAAAAATGAAACTTCAAAAAGAAATGCATACTAAAAAAATAATTCCATTAAAGCATCATCTAGGTGTTATATTTGTGATAAGCCTAGTCATTTATCCTTTGATTGCTGTAAAAAAAGAAATTTACAGAAAATTAAAAAAATTTAGGTTCCAAAAGAATCTTTTGTTGCTACTAACAATCAAGGACCCATCAAGGTATGGGTACCTATTAAGAAAAACTAAAAATTTGTTTTGTAGGTTTAGCTACACTCAAAAGATACATGTTCAAGAGCTCAACTAAAGAAGAAGTAGCCTTGGTATATGAACAGTGGCTACTCAAGGCATATGATAAGAGATTAAATGCTATTTGCTCAGCTAGACAAAAGAAAGGGAGGTACCGTATCTTTTGGTGATGATTCAAAAGGTAGAATTCATGGCATAGGAACGGTTGGTAAGAATTCCCAAACTCAAATTAGTCATTTATTGTTGGTTAAAGGTTTGAAACATAATTTATTGAGTATTAGCCAATTGTGTGACAAACGTTTTAAGGTATGTTTTGACTTAACTAAATGTGAAGTGATAGATATAAGCACTAACAAAGTCTTATTTATAGGAAAAAGAATAAAGAATATGTATATTGTATTTCTTAAGAATCTTGAAATGGATTATGAAACATGTCTTGTAGCAAAGTTGAAAATGATGGTCGGCTATGGCATAGGAGACTTGGACATGTAAGCATGCATACTATGTCAAAATTAATTAAGAAAAATCTGATTATAGGATTGCCTAAGCTTAAACTTGAGGATGATCAAATTTGTGATGCATGTTAATTAGGTAAACAAACTAGAACATCTTTTAAATCCAAGAAAGTTGTCTCCACATCTAGACTTCTTGAATTGCTACACATTGATCTATTTGGTCCAATAAGTACAACTAGTCTATGAGGAAAATCTTATGGGTTTGTAATAGTTGATGACTACTCTAGGTACACTTGGGTCTATTTTCTTGCTCATAAGAATGATGCTCTACCAGCATTCATAAGCCATTGTAGAAAGGTTGAGAATGAAAAAGGACTAGCTATAGTTAGTATTAGGAGTGATCATGGAGGTGAGTTTGAAGAAGATGAATTTGAGAATTTTTGCAATGAAAAGGGGTTGGATCATAATTTTTCTACACCTAGAACACCGCAGCAAAATGGAGTTGTAGAGAGGAAAAACTGAACCTTGAAAGAAATGGCTCGAACTATGCTATGTGAGAGTAATATACCTAAATATTTTTGGGCAGAAGTTGTTAATATAGCACCTTATATCTTTAATAGAGTGTCTATAAGAGCCATGATATCAAAGACTCCATATGAGCTGTACAAAGGTAGAAAACCAAATATCTCTCACCTAAGGAGCTTTAGCTGCAAATGCTTTGTGTTGAACAATGGAAAACAACCTTTAGGAAAGTTTGATGCAAAGAGTGATAAAGCTATATTTCTAGGATATGCATTAAACTCAAAAGCCTATAGAGTCTTCAACAAAAGATCTTTAACAGTTGAAGAATCCATCCATGTAGTTTTTAATGAATCTAATACCTTGCAAAAGGAAATTTCTGATGATGAAAATGATACGGACATCCTTGAAAAACAAATGGAAGAAATGAGTTTAGATGACAAGAAAAACAGTGAAGAAAACACCCTAGATAGAGACATAAAACCTCCACCCATAGAAACCTTGCAAAGGATTGAAAATTAACATCATGATCTTCCAAAGAGCTGGAGGTATAATAAAGATCATCCACAAAAGCAAATTATAAGTGACATTTCTCATGGAGTTAAAACTAGGAGAGCAACTAGAGAGACATGTGAGTTTTCAGCTTTCATATCTCAAATAGAGCCTACGAGCTTTGAGGAAGCGAAAAAAGAAGAAAGCTAGATATTGGCCATGCAAGAGGAACTTGATCAATTCAAAAGAAACCGTGTATGGTCATTAGTCTCTAGGCCTTTAAATCATCCCATTGTAGGTACAAAAAGGGTGTTTAGAAATAAGGTAGATGAGCAAGGAAATGTAGTTAGAAATAAAGCTAGGTTAGTAGCACAAGGATACAACCAAGAGGAAGGAATTGACTATGATGAAACCTTTGCACCGGTTGCTAGGATAGAAGCCATAAGGTTGTTGCTTGCATTTGAATGTTTTATGAATTTTAAATTGTTCCAAATGGATGTAAAGAGTGCATTTTTAAATGGTGTCATTCAAGAGGAAGTATAAGTTGAATAACCACCAAGATTTGAAGACTTTTAAAAACCAAATCATGTTTTCAAACTTCATAAAGTCTTGTATGGATTGAAACAAGCTCCTAGAGCCTGGTAGGAAAGGCTTTCAAAATTTCTAGTTGAGATAGGTTATGTTAGAGGCAGTATTGATACAACATTGTTTATTAAAAGATACTTAAATGATTTAATTGTTGTTCAAATCTATGTGGATGATATTATTTTCGGTGTAACTAATGAGGCTTTATGTAAGAAATTTGCTAAAGAAATGTAGAGTGAATTTGAGATGAGCATGATGAGAGAGCTAAAATTCTTTCTTGAGCTTCAAATCAAATAAAGTGAGAAAGGAATCTTCATCAATCAAGAAAGATATATTCAAGACATGCTCAAAAGGTTTGATATGCTGAAGTTGAAATCAATTTGCACACCAATGAGTCCTTCCACTAGACTTGATGTAGATGAAAAAGAAAAAGATGTTGATCAAAAGCTCTATAGAGGTATGATTGGATCACTACTCTATTTAACAGTCAGTAGGCCTGATATTCAATTTAGTGTATGTCTATGTGCTTGTTTTCAATCTCAACCCAAGGAATCACACTTGACTACTATTAAAAGAAGTTTTAGATACCTCATAGACACACAAACTTTAGGCATATGGTATCCTAGGGAATCATCCTTTAGTCTAATTGGATATTCAAATGTAGATTTTGCTAGCAGCAAAATAGATAGAAAAAGCACTAGCAGAACCTGCCAGTTTCTAGGTAGTATGCTTGTGTCATGGTCAATCAAAAAGTAGAATTCAATTACTCTTTCTACAACTGAAGCCGAATATGTATCTCTAGGTAGCTGCTGTGCTCAAATCTTGTAGATTAAACAACAACTAAAAGAATATGGAATATCAATGCATAACATACCAATATATTGTGACAATACAATTGCAATCAACATTTCAAAAAATCTTGTGCAGCATTCTAGGACTAAGCATATTGAGATTAGGCATCACTTTGTTAGAGATCATGTAGTGAAAGGTGATATTAAAATTGAGTTTGTTAATACTCTTCAACAGTTAGCTGATATATTCACAAACCCTCTGAATGAGGAAAGATTTTGTGAGATTAAGAGAAATTTAGGAATGGTTAATGTACAGGAGCTTTAAGAAAAATTTTGATATTTTCTCAAAGGACAGTAGGCACTTAGTTGACTAAGAGAGTACTTAATCAACTAAGAACATTCTATCTCTTTAAATAATAAGACTCAGTCAGTCAAATGAAAGAGGAATAAAATAATAAAAAGAAAATGTCTATCGGGTAGTAAAATAGAGAAAAAAAACCGCCCTGGCAAAAACTAAGTTTAGAAGGAAATTTTCAAATTTTGAATAGGAGAAAAACTGACAACATTTAAGGGGGAGACATATGGTTTTTTGAGAAAATTAAACTGCCTTTAACTCAACTTCTCTACATTTTCTCTCTTCTGAAATCGACCCACTAAAAACTGAAACCATTCCCTCTCAAACTCTTGAAACCTTGAGTCAGAAATTTCTCAAACCAAATGGCGAAATCGTCACAGTCCAAAGAGATTCTGGAAAAGAAAAAGGGTAAACGTCTATTGGAAGAAAGTCTGTAAGCAGAAGTTCAGAAGAAAAAGAAGAAGATAGTGTCCATTGCTGAGATTAGAAAAACTGGAAAATCATAGACAGAGAAGGAATACAAAGCCAAGAAAAAGAAAGAGAAAGAAAAATCCTTCAAGAAAGGTAAGACTTCATCCTCAAAATTTAAAAATAAATTTCATGAGGATAGGTTCAAAAAGATCGAAAATGCCCCTATTGCTTGTGGTAAATCTATTGATTAGAGTAGTTTTGAGGAGTCTCCTGAATTTCAAGTCGTTCGTTCAGATTATTTTGAAGAGATTAATCTGAAGAAATTTAGTACTTTCAAGAACCGATCCTACTGTCTTAGTCTAGTTAAAGAATTTTATGCTAGCATAGCTTTAGATGAAGATGAACTGGAGGACTTAGAGGATTTTAGTAATGAAGGTTTAAATGTCTTTGTGAATGGGAAAGAGTTTATTGTGATAGCGACAGACTTGGGAAGATTACTTAAAATAAAATATGAAGATGGAGATTTTGAAATGCTTGAGAACTATGACCCATCATCTCTATGGGAAATTATAACAGGAAAGAAAGAAAAGTACTCATCTAAAAGTAATGTTGGCCTTATTACAAGCCTCAAAATCAAAATTTTGCGTTACTTTATTACTGCAAACATTCATGGCAGAAGTGGCAGTTTTAGTTATGTTAGTTTTTAAGACTTATGGCTGATTGAGCATGCTTTCAATGGTGCTCAACTCAATTTAGGCTGATTCATGATAGAGAGAATGAGGGGAGCCGGTAGAGTTGACAAGGTAAATTTACCGTATGGGAACATTATCACTTCCTTGGTTCAGAAGAAGGGAATATGGAGCTTAAGGTATCAAATGGATTTAGTGAAAAGCAGGGACCAAGCTATCTACCTTGGGAGTCTGCCTAAAATGGGGTATAAGCTTGATGGAGAGAGGTATGTTAAAACCCCTAAGACCACTTCTAGAAAAGAGTCTTCACTCATTGCTCAACTAGAAATAGCTCCTTCACAGTTCTCTAATGAAATACTTTTCAACTTACTCATGAGGATTGATGGTAAGCTGATTGATCAAGGAGTAAAAATGCAAAAAATTGAAGAAAAATTGGTAGAGCTCGAAAATGTATTGAAGGAAAATGCAAAAATGCCTTCTGAACCTGCAGTTGCTGACACCTCTGTAACTCCAAGTTTTGCAGAAGGACAAAGTGCTGAAGGTTCTGCTTTCCAGGCTGAGGGTCATGAACCTGAAGTGGATCAACCAAGGAAAACCCCCTCACCTAAACCACAAAAAGAAGCTGAATCATAACAAGGAACTGAGGTGCTTGGCTCACTAGATAAAAATCCTCCATCCCCTCAAGAACCTCAAAAAGAGCAGCCTTCTTCTCCTCATTCTGAAGAAGTCTCAATCATGGACATTTTCCATCAGATATCAGGGAAGAGCAGGCAAAAAGGAAACAGTTGAAGCACAAGCACAAAAGTCTGCATCCACTAAACCAGCTCCCACAGCAGAAGAGCAATCGGACAGAGCAAAAGAAAAAGTTGCTGTTGCTCCACAAGCCAAGTCTAAACCATCTGGTAAGGGCATGAAGATAATGGCAACCAAGACCAAATTCCTCAAGAGATGCAAATCCTTTAGAATAGTTGAAAAAGCTAGACCATCAGCCATTTCTTCTCCTCAAGACCCCCTTGAAATTCCTGATAAATCATCCTCTGAACCCTCGCCATAGGAATCACCTCCAGAACCATCTCCTAAACCCCTTAATGTACTGTATTTTACTGATGAATCCTCTCCCTCATCCTCTTTAGAAGATGCTTAATCATTCTTAAGATTTGTTGATGACAACAAGGGGGAGAATTAGGGTACAATTAATGTACAGAGTCTAGGGAAGAGCTAGGGGTAATTAGGGGTGATTTAGGAATATTGACTGCCATTTTTATTTTCCTGCAATTTTTGCTTTGAAAGTTGAACAATTAAATTTGACTTTGCTGATAGATGTGTTTGGATGCTGATAGACATTGCTGTTTATGTTTTTGGATGTCAACAAGTTGATGGTTGAATATTTAAATGTATTATTGAAGTTTCTGCAATTGAGTTTCTGCTGTTGCTTGAGTGCTGATATTGGGCTGTCATGCTGATGATTGACTTTTAATATGATAATGTGAATAGAAAATGGCTGCGGATATATATGGATGTTAATTATACTATATTTGGTGGATGATAAACGACATAGATAAAATCTGGTAATAATATGTTGTTGATAGACACTGCTGATATATTGATGATAATCTATAAACAGTCACCTACTGTAAATTACTCTATATATCTGCATATATATATATATATATATATATATATATATATATATATATATATATATATATATATTCTGAATATATAATGTCATTATCTATATGACATAAATAAAAACTTGCTGAAATGGATAAGAAAAATATGCACACACTAAGGGGGAGCACACATTTAGGGGAAGGAAATTCTCATTTTGTGCAGAACTAAAAAGAACAAATGGACATTGTGTTGTTAATCAAGGAATGTTTTGTCATCATAAAAAAAGGGGATATTGTTGGCTCCATTAGTTTTTGATGATAATAAAACATTCCCATTCATTTGTGTCTAATTTTTCTACTTGAGTGTGCAGGACAAGAATTGTATGCTTATGATAAATAAATTATTCCAAGAGACATATCAAAAAGCATATGAATAAGAAGCAACAACTAATCAACAAAACAGAAGCCTCTTAGTTGGATAATGAAGGGTATTAGTCAGCTAAATTTAAATCAGATGTTGGCAAGCTTAAGAGTATTGAGAAATAGAAAAGACTTAGTTGACTAAGAAGTGGGTTAGTCAACTAAGAAGCTACTGCCAGAAATCTGGACTTCAAGATAGAACCAATTTAGTCGACCAAGAAGTAAGTTAGTCAATTAAGTGCTCACTGCCAGAAATTGGGATCAGAAGATAGAGACGACTTAGTCGACTAAGAGCATTCTGCCAAAAAATTTGAATTGTGCACTAGAAGACAGATTAATGGCCAAAACTGCAACAAAACTATTTCCAAAGGTCAAAAACTGCTTAACACCTATCAGAGCTGATTTTTCAAGTATTTAAAAGGCTTCCAACGGTTAGAAATGAAATAAAGGCTTCCAAGCCCAAAAAAGCTCAAAAACTAGTAAATACTATCTGCTCATTTACTACACTCAACTCCTATCTTTGTAATTGTGATCTGCACTTTACTTTGTACCACTTAGATCAATCTTGTGATCATAGGTACACTCTTATCACTTTTCTTCTTATATTCTTAGAGTGAGCGGGTCACTCTAAGGGATTGATTCAATCTAGGATTGCTTGATTGAGCATAGGTTCTAACTTAGCCTTGAAAAGTTAGGTGTTGGGTTTTAGTTGATCCCGGTAAAAGCTATTGTGAAAGGTTTTGGCTAAGCTTGGTAAAAGCCATTGTAAAGCTTGATGGAAGCTTGTGAATTTCACCGATTTTAGTGAGTTGATTTCAAAAATCCTTCGTTGAACAATCAAGGTAGTGGATGTAGGTCTTTGACCGAATCACTATAAATTTCGATTTGTTGTCTATTCTGTTTTTGTTTCACTTTCATTCCTTCTTTTATCTTGCATTTGTTCCCACTTAGAGCCAATTTTTGAAAGAGCCAAAAAGTGCTGTTCACCCCCCTCTAGCACATTTATTTGGGACCAACAGATTATTGATAATTTAGTTTAGTGATTGATCATTATTAAATGATGATTTGTGTATTAATTATGTAGAGGATATGGATTTTGATGCATAAAGACTTAGAGAGTTTACATTGGTTGTGAAATTGTAATGGTTTGTTATGTTTGATCTCGCTAGAAAAGGAATATCAGATACATAAAGTGTAAAACCCGACCCTATAAATACATGTCATAACATGCATGCACTGAGTAGCATGTTATTATACTAAGAAAGTCCCTAAGAATAGACGAAACCCGGTATTATACCTAACGGTACACTTGAATTGATTTAACCTCGAACTAGTTCAAATAGGAATCGTAGGATGAAATTTAATATTTTATAGTCAAGGAATGAGTAAAAATGATTGTTCGGAGTTCGAGGGTTCATTTGGGGAAAAATTAAAAATTTTGATGTTCAGGGGCAAAATCATAATTTTTCCACCTGTGGACAAAATTTGAGATTTTGAGAGAATTTAGATCACATTTGACAAATTGGAGAATGGTATGAGTATAAAGGATGAAAAATATGTCTATGGGCAATTTTTCGGTTTTTGGGGCAAAAATGTAATTTTTGACTTTTATGGGGGCAAAAGTGTAAATTTTAAAAATTTCTCCACCAAGACTTTGGATAAGTCTGAGAATTTTATTTAAGCTATGGATATGTGGGACAAGTGTATGGTGAAAATTTGGAAACAAATGGATGAAATTTTAAAAACAGACCAATGGGAAAGTGACACATGGCATTTTTTTAATGGTTTAATATTATTTTAATGGAAAATCAGCCCATTTAAACCCCATTTTAAGTTATGGCTGGCCATAAGGAAAGAACAAGAGAGAAAATAGAGAGGAAAGAAAGAAAAGAGAAAAACCAAAGAGAAACAAGAAAATTCAAAGGGGAATTTACGTTTTTCGCCCGTTTACGCGTCTAACGGTAAGATTTTTTGACTTTAGCTTGATTTCTACCTTTCCTATGCCTTTATTTCCATTTAGCATGCTTGAGGAGAGAGATCTAAAAGTGACATCAAGGGCTGGATGAATTTCAAAGGGGGAGAAATTGAAATTTTTAGGTTTTGATTTTTAGTTAAATTGCTAGTTTTAGTTAGTTAAATGTGTTTAGAAATTAAATTGGGTAAGAAAGCATTAAATTTTCACAATACCCACCCTTGGCCGAATCTGCAATGAGGTACAATGATGATGATCTGATTTTTATTCTAAGAGAAATGAAAAGAAAATGATGAAAAATGGTTAAATGTGATAGAAAAACAAAGTAGAAAATTTACCGAGTTAATGTCTCATTTTTGGCTGAATTTTCCAAGGAGGAAAGTGAACTGATTTTGGTGATTTTAGAAGATTATTGGCTGATATTTAATGGTTAGAAATGTTGGAGAGAGAATGGGACGATTTAGAGCTAAAATGGAGCGCGTTAGCAATTTATCGGGTAAAGTGCCAAAAATAGGTTAATACTACGTTTAAGCCATTTTAGGGTATTGCATTTCATACCATGCATTAGTATAGGATTTAAGTCAATTATATAGTGATTTAGCATCAATGTGGTGAATTGGGTAAATTTTGCAATGTGTCTAGGAGGAGAGCCTTCCGGTAAAGGCAAGGAAGTCGTACCCGACCAATAGTGATCGGGGCACCTAGGAAGCATTTCATCTGTACAAACGGTGAGTAAACCTATTATTACTGTAAATTATCTAGAGTTTATTTTTAAATGCTCTTTATGTATTTTATGAAACGAAAATGAGATTAAAACGAGATTTTTAATGTTTTAGAAATAAATGTGACAAATAAATATATATTGTGTTGATTATGAAATTGAGTAATTAGAGGCTACCAATTGTCTTGAAAAATATATTTTATTATGAATGGCTTATGATATATGAGTATATGTGGCTATATTTTATAATTGCATTGCGAATAGAATGTAAGCTGTCTTTTACTATGCAGGCTGGATAAATAAATAAAAGTCACGTTATATTGTCGAAATTTTATTAAAATTGGTGGGTTTAGTCACTACAGTGACAGGTTTTTATGGACTGCCTATTAGAGGGGCACGGTAAACCCGATTTCATAGTTACTCCTGTTGTAGAGGCGATGAGGGTAACTCCCGGGGTAGTGTTAGAGTTCACTTCACGTCGAACCCCCACGTGAATGTGTAACTCGGCCAACGCCAAGGAACGACTTGTTTTCAAAACTAGAATGTGTTTAACATGTAAATATCTTAACAACCTTGGCGGACTCGGTTAGATGCCTCAACCAAGGTATCCCTGAGGACTAGATTTTGGCTTGAGCCATGTTTTTAATAAAGGTTATAAGCCTTGACAACTGTTTTGGTAAATTACAAATGTTTTATGGTTTAAGAAAGAAATTGAAAACCTTATGAAATGGTTTGTGATTTGTTGTTTGAACTTGCCTCCATTTTACTCGCCTTTAGATATTTATGATAATGTCTGTTTACTCATTGGGATTGCAAAAATCTCATCCACCTCATTTCCAAACATTTCAGGTTTGTGGTAGCTTGTAGATACCCTATTTTATCGAGGATTCCAGTTGACATCTCTACCACAAGACAATAGGTTTCTAGCACCAACACTGGGTGTATTTTGGGCCACTTGTCGTTGTAACCATTATTGTACATTATAACTTAGTAAATTTTTGTATGTATGAATTTATTTTACTTACATATTACAAAAGATTTCTTACACGTGTTTTTATAAATATTGTTTTATATAAAAATGCTATATTTTAATCAATATTTTGAATAGTGATATTTGTCTATAAATCTTTTTTAAAAAAAAGAAGGAAATTAAATTATCTTTGGATTTATTTGAGCCGAAAACGATCGGTAATTGTTTAAAATGGAATGTTTAACAACGATTGCTCACAAGAAAGGAAAGAAACTAATATGTAAGCCTTGCGGGGTTTCGGTTGGCATTCCGGGTAATGAGTGTCAATCGGGGACGTCGCGACGATTTTCATGGGCCCAAGGGAGGTTCCGGATCGTGACATAAAGTTAAAATACTTTTTAAGCTAAGTTACCAACCATGATTGAGATTTATGTAACTCTTATGTTTTGGAGCATAAGGATTTTGTAAAAGTTTATTATTTTGAAATCCTATCTTGTATTGGGATAAGAATCAAAATTGAAGATTTGGATAATGTTAATGTTGATTTTGTTATTGGATAAACGATCATGAGAAGGTTATGATGGGTACTTACTTAACCACAATTGATGAACCTTTCTAAAAGGAGTGTATGTTAATTTTGTTTGAGAATTGGACAAGGTTTAAGTTCATGGATTTTTCAATTTAGAGAAAACGAATTAAATTGTGGAAGATATGTCGTGGGCTTGTATGATTGATATAAATGGTAGTTGGAATGGTTATTTACTCTTGATATAATTTGTGTACAACAATAGTTATTAGTTTAGTATTAAAATATCTCTTTTTGAAGTTTTAAGGAGGAAATGTTGACCTTTTTTATGTTGGAATGATGTCAGACAACGAAAGCTTTTGGGACTGGTGATGTTGTAGATGGCAATAGAGAAGATTAAGATGATTAAGGAAATACTTAAAGCCTCACAAGATCTTTGAAAAAGTGGGAAGAAAAGAAAAGAAAGGAAAAAGTTTTAACGAAGGAATTATGCCTTCTTAAAGGTGTCACTTATGTGTTATGAGGGTTGGAAAGTAACGATGTAACACCCCCTATTTTCAATGTAGATCAAGTTCAATGAGAATAAATCTATTAAGTATATTGTGTCTTGAGGACATAGATGATGTGTTACATGTGTTGAGTATTTTACAATGTAAATGTCGACACTTAGGCAAAATTTTGTGGATATGCATGATGAATCCTATGATTTAGGGTTTTGACTTGTACGTGATATGATAATGGTTAATATGTTATGTGCGGATTGAGTTTGAGAATGATTTGAGATGGTGAGAGAAGTTTAGAATGAGTTTAGGCTTGGTAGAGAACCATTTTTATGAATTTGGACCTCAAAAGTTGAGTATGCTGGTCTAGGATCAAATATAAGATCTTTATAGTCGATGTGGGAGAAATGCAAGCAGACTGGTCCAAAATTGACTGTAGCGCTTCCATTCTTGATCTTGTGAAGAAAAGTCTAGTGGATCTGGACATTTTGGTCCAAGATCGACCATATGCTCTCTATAGTCGATCTTGGGAAAGAATATGGGGGAAATTTGCCAGTCAAGGTTGACTACAAACTTTTCATAGTCAACCCTAGGCTGCTAGTTTAGGCAAGTTCAGGCTTAAAAGCCCAAAAACCGAATCTTTTTCATTTTCTCTCCTTTTTCTTCACTCTTTCATCATTTTCTCTCAAATTTTATGTCACGATCCAAATTTCGAGCCATGACCGGTGCATGAGCCCAATGGACGTAGTCCACTAAGCCCAAGCAAGCCTATTAATCTGACATGTTCATCATTCCATCATAAACTTCTAAGTCACATTTCATAACTTAGGATCAAAATAATATTAAACATTGCCACCTTATACTGGCATACCAAACAAGTGTATATACATTGTCTACAATATGTATCTTAATAATTTACATTAGGTTTGTCTATACATAACAAAAGAATACTTGACTTCCAGCGGAGAGACTCGGACGAATGTACAGCTACTGAATGCTGAGACACCTACCAAGAATCGAATATACGAAGACACTTCGACCTAGTTACCAGCTGCCTCGTGATCTAAAAACATGAAGTTGAAAACGGTGAGTATAAACCTAGTGAGTGAATAAGAAGGGAACAAGCATACCATAAGGAATGTTTAACGAAATCATAATGCATTCATTTTTTTTTCAAAACAATGCAATTTATTTGAGTTCTTATTAAACCCCTCATGTAAACCCCACATGAGAAAAATCACTTATTGAAAAGAGTCCATACTCAACAAAGGTTTTGGAGAGTGAAAACTTTAATAGCATTCATGAGAATCAAGTCAAATAAACGACGGGTCCTCGCTACAACGAAAAGGCTGCAGTAAGAATGAATTTTTGCTGCAGCGACACTTGACTTAAATTATCATCTGGCCGAGGGTTTCTCACCAAACCTCTTCATTTTAAACTTAATTCATTTATTCCTTAATGTTGGAAGTCCATGCTCAACTATGGTACCAAAGAAATGAAAAATAGGGTAGCAATCGAACCAAATGAGGAGAAAAACAGAAAGTTTTTCGCTGCAGCGAGATTCAATCTCGCTGCAGCAAAAATTTGGGTTTCAAAACAGAAAGTTTCTCGCTGCAGTGAGAATGAATCTCGCTGCAGCGAGAAACTACATACCTTTTTCGCTGCAACGAAAATGGATTTTCGCTGCAGTGAGTTTCCGACCAGCCAACCTCTTCAAAACCTAAGAGTTTCTCGCTGCAGTGAGAATCAGAACATCAAGAAAAAAGTTTCCTTTTCCCTTAAATCAAAGCCATCCTGCTAAAATAATAAAAGCAACATGTAACACATACAAACTCCCTAATTTCAACAATTCAAATGCTCACATTTTTTCATTTACAACCATATACCATATATGTATATATATATATATATATATATCAATCATCATGTACACCCTCCCATCATCATCATCTCATATGCAACGGCTTATGCGCACTCCCACTCACACATAGCCGGGTCAACAATGGCTTATGTGCACTCCCACTCACACATAGTCGGGTCAGCAATGGCTTATGTTCACTCCTACTCGCACATAGCCGAGTCAATATCATTACACAACATTATTCATATATATATATCAACATAGTGCAGTAGTTCAACCATCCATAATAGCCACATATCACATCATAAAATCTATTTATCAAAGGCTTGTTCCCAAAGCACTCGTTTTTAAAGAAAGTTGAATAAAATCATTCAAGTATATTGTGCAAATAAGTTTACATTCCCAAAATAATTTTTGAAATGCAAGTCCACTCACCGGTGTTTATTGAGCCTTTAATCGACTCTAACTTCCCTGATGGTCCAATTGGGATGGTGTGGCTTCGTTGGAACCTATCATCACTTTAACATCACAATTATGTTAATTCACATA
Source organism: Theobroma cacao (assembly GCF_000208745.1). Classification (NCBI taxonomy): domain Eukaryota; kingdom Viridiplantae; phylum Streptophyta; class Magnoliopsida; order Malvales; family Malvaceae; genus Theobroma; species Theobroma cacao. The sequence continues at coordinate 15,017,748 of NC_030852.1, forward strand.
CTTATAGAGTCCAAAAGCTTTCTCTTAGCTTACTTCAAATGGCCATTAAATGGCTATCCATTTTCACTATCCTATCATTCCAAAGTGAATTAACAATCTCAACTACAAATATTCACAATTCAAATCTCTAGTCATTCTCAACACTAAAATTTCAACTCAAATTTGCTACTCACCTTAATAGCTTTAAAACTTTGAAATTCTTTCCAACAATTCTCCAAACTATTGTAAAGCTTCCTCTTTCTCTCTCTAAAACACCTAACTAGTGAGAGAGAATATGGAAACAAGATTTTTCAAGGGTTTTAAAGTGAGAGAATGGAAGAGCACAAAGGTTTATGGAAAGGGTGCACCAAAAGCATGAAATTTGGAGCTATTTGAGGAAAGTTGTGGAGCTTTCTTATCAAGCTTTCATGGAGGTTGGGAAGCAACGTGAAAGAGAAGAAGAAGAAGAAGAAAAGCTACTGGAGAATGTAGAAGCTGCTGAAAGAAAGGGATATTTATAGCCCAAGGTTATCCACTCCACTTAAATTACCAAAATGCCCCTCCACAAATTAGCTTATTCTCCTTCAATCTTTTAAGTAATCTTTTTACTCTTTTGACATTGGGACAAGGTTCGTAATGGTCTAGAAATGTTCGGGTTCATGAAAACTTAAAATTCGAACCCGAGGTGAAAAATGACCATTTTGCCCCTACCATGAAAATCATCAAAATTTGTTTCCTTGTCATTTTACCCATATTTTCATCATTCATTTAGACCTTAGGCCTACTTAGGCCATAATATTGTTTAAAATTTTACTTTTATGGGCTCACTAAGGAAATGACGAAATTACCCCTGATTAGGGATATCGCGTGTACTTCTATCTACGAGTCTATAAAGGTGAAGGTCTCACATTTTACCCCCTTTAAACCCAATCAAATCCAACAATCAATCTTGGATTCTAAGTGTTATAAGTAACTGATTTCATCTTTAAAAGTTAGTTTATGTGATTTTCACTTTCTCTCTTGAAAACCTAAAAACCTTAGCTCCTAAATTGATTTTTGAAACACTTAGAGTTATTTAGAGTAAATTTAGAGCTTGAGAAATGCTTCTAGAGGTAAGATCAAGCATTATTACCAATTGATTCCTAATTTAATTGGATAATAACCTAGATTCAAATTAGTCCAGCTTTGATGGAATTGAACCCCCTTGAGTCGACTGGATATTTGGGATAAACAATAGCATAATCCTACTTTTAAGGTATGGGTTTATGCTGTCGAATTTGCACATGGAAGTATATGTATCGAACAAGTAATATAGACAGTAAGTCCAGATTATCGTTCTCACAAGGGTTTGTTTCTAAAGTTTTACTAAGTAATAAAATTATAAAACAAATTAATCTTATTTAAATTATTTAAAAATTGAAAAAAACTAATTAAAAATAATTAAAAGTCAACACTAAATAAACTAACAAACTAAATAAGTTGAGAAAAACAGTATATTAAAAACTTGGGATTATGGGTTCATTCAATATTTCATCTGATACCAGTTTTTCTTGTTATTTAACTTTATTGGGTAGTTTTCCTAACCTATAATCCAAAGCCAGTGACAAGTCTCTGTCGAGATGCTTGCACAAGAACCTAACTTAATTAGTTCACTATATACCTATAGGAATAAACTAAATTAAGTTCATTAAGCAAGTGTCCTAATATGGCTATATATGGAAATTGGCGTGTGTCTACCCAAATTGTGAATCAGATCATCTAAGTGAATTAAACATACACTAATCAAATCTCAGTCCAACCTAAAATCTCTCTGTCACGTTTCAATTAGATTCACAAATCATTTAATAGTTGATTAGGCACTTAAAAGCATTAAGAACATATTTAATTACGTGAAACAATACCCATTCATGATAAATAACAAAAAATATGTATTCAGATTACATGTAGAAATCCACCACGATTCTAGATAAGAAAATTAGTTCATGATATTAAATGAAAACACTATCTGAAGAATTGTAGGCATGAGTTCAAAACAAGAATTAAGAAAAACAAAAAAAGAGAGAATTAAACTAATGTTGAAGCTTGATTGATTGCAAATCTCTCTTGATTATTCCAGAATTCTTGATTGATCCAAAGATCCAATTCTCTAGAAAGCTACTTCTGTCCTCTATGCTCAATGCTTTCTAAATAAGCTCTTAAATATGTGAAAGATGCCCTACTTTCCAATTTTTCGTCGAAAATTCAATTTTGGAAATCGGGGTGGCATCATGGCCATTCTTTTTTGGCACCACGGTGTCGTGATCTACCTTGGGAGCAGCACGATGCTCTGTTCTCAGGTTTTTGTATGACGCTCTCTCGATGTACAGTGCTACGACCCTGAGTCTTTGGCGGCACAGAGCTTCAGCCATGTTGCTTCAACGCAGAACTACATCTGTCCACCAATTTTGAACGTGATTTTGACCTTGATTTACTCCGAACTGGACCAAGTGGTCAACACAAAAGGTTTATCCCATTTTCTTATCTTTCTAATGAATTAAAACTTACCTCAATTGGAGTTCTACAGCTCAAGTTATCTTCCATTTACTACAACATGTATGAGTGACACTTTCTCCTCACTTATTCTATCATCTCTTTCTTTCACCTTGCTTATCATATTCTGCACAAAACCATAAAAAAACTTGGCAATAACTTTTCCTAAAATAAATTAAGATAAATTAAAATGAAATTAAAGTAACAATAACTAAATTAACTAATCAACATAAAATCTAGCCTGCACTAGAAAAATAGCTTAAAAGGGTTAAAATTTGATCCTACACTCAAGGGTCCAGCCACTAAAGTCTCCAAAACGTGCTTAAAATAACTCAATGTAACAGAGTTATTATTTAAGCTCATTGTTGAAAGATTTGAGCTTATGTGTTGGATTGCTAAAGATTTGATTATTTTTAGAAAAGTTGGCAACTTTTGAAAGTTAGGATTTAATTAGTTTTGTAATATTTCGATGTGTTTAACGAAAGATTGAGTCATTTGGGCACAGTTATGAGCTAAAACAACATTGGAGGCTGAGGATTGAAGCTTGACCGTAGAGTACCTTTCGTTTGTCAAGGTGAGTGCGGAAACTTTTGTAATGACCCTTTTCCCAATCGTTAAAATGTCTAAGACTTGCGAGAGAACCCACCAAATTCCCAACAAGCCTTCGCAAATATCATTTATCAAACCATAACACGTCCATTGCAAAATCTCATAATCATCATAATTTCATTAATAACAAATATTCTCTCTATACATTATGTTTCATCATCGTATAAATATATGTTTACATTCTACACAATTGTTTACTTCCAAAACAAAATATACTATAAATGACCCGACCTCTAACAGCGGAGTGACTCAGAATAGGGTACTAGGAGATGCCTTTACCTACATTGCAATGGACCATAATATGCCGATGAAAAGCACGCTAGCTAATCGTTTCTCTGCAAAATAAAAATATTGGGGTGAGTCTCACAAACTCAGTGATCATTGGCTCAGTGAACAGGGCATATATGCGAAACAAGCCAAAGATAGAAAATTTGAATATTAAAAACATATGAATATATAAACCATTTAAAAGCAAATGGAACATTTGTGCCTTACATATAAAATCAAGAATTTTAATGCAAAGTAATCATTTAACAATCATTTTATCAAAGCTAGTGTGAGTGAAAGATTTCTATCGTTGAAATCATTTAATGTCCTTTACTTAAAATCAGACTAACATAAGCACGCACACTCTCATGAAATCAAACATTATCAAAGCTTTTACACAAGCTCATAAATCATCTCATCCTCGAGGCATTAAACACAACATCATTGTATAAATAAAGAAGCTACGGTAAAACTTGTAATTCTCACCAAGTGAAAGAATTCATGTTTGAAAACCCAAAGAGATATCACTCTCGAGTAGGTAATTGTAAATATCAACCCGTGGAACTGCTTCCACATAATAACATCTAGGAGTCCCAAGCCATCGGATTCCCATAGCCATGTCAAACTCAATGATATTGGCCGATAGCAGAGAAATCATGTGGTCGCAACCATGTATATCAACTTGTGGCCTAGCCACATATATCAACCCATGGCCTTACCACATATATATCACAGACCGTGGCCCTAGCCACGTCTAACGGCCCGTCGGTGACCTAAAGATTCTCTAGCTAGAGCTCACTTGTGCACAAGGGTCACACTTTTTTGATGTGACATCTGACCTACTCTTGAATCTCCCAATTTGATAAAACCATTGAAAAACAAATTAGGATCTCAAAAGCTCATTTTAAATCCATTTCAAAAACAAATCTTGACAACGATATAAATCAGTTTGTAAGACTTCAGGATGTAAAACTTTTGCATGAGGTTTAGATATTAAGTCAAGCATGGTGAACACAAAGCTTATTCATGAATGCACATCACAAAAACAAGTAAGGCACGTTTTGACACAAACCATAGCAAAGAGCTTGTTTCTCGATTTCTAAAACCCTTTACATATATAGCTTATATACATATATTTAAATTAATTTCAAAAGTCAAGGCATTCACAATTGCCTAGCATTTCTACGAGCTCATGCTTTCCACAATGATAATGTATAAATCTTTCATAGATAAGTATTTAAATCCACCTATCATTTTCTAGCAACTCATGCTTTCCACAAATGCCTTTAAAGAAAACTAGCAACGTTTACTGTACGTATACCATTATATAGTTATGGAAATTTTGAAATAGGCACTCCCTATTCACCTTACAATAGTGGGACACTACGTCGCTATCAATTCGGGTGCGTCTCTAGCTAATTCTACTTGCCGGTCATCCGTTATCTCCTCCGATATGCAACCACGGCAAACCTTCCTCATTTACACGATTCCTAGCAATAATTCAAACTTAATATATTTAATTGCACACATGTACGGGCAGCACTTCAATCAATTAATCGTTAATCTAATTTCACATATTTCATCTTCATCATTCACAATAATTTAACATGCAATCCATATACTTTCAACCAACCAAAGCCAACACAACATAATGTAGTCACATTGCATGCTTACCTCTCGATTTTAGCTTGAATTTCACATATAGTTCACCATTTCCTCACATCCTTGGTCATCATTGCTGCCACAAGCATAGACAATTAATACACATCTCATTTCTCTTGTCTACTTGTGATTTCAAGTTTAAAACACTTACCCATTGCTTATCTAGCTTAAAATCACCATGCATTCCAAGATCCACCTACATGCATGCATCCGGTTCTTGAATCGTCGAAGATTCTTGCTATCATAAGCAAAATCTCACATTATAATCGGTTCAAAAAGCATGCATTCAAACAAAATGATAATTTTTACCTTCTTTACCTTGGAATCTCTAAGCCGAACCACCAAGGTCTCTTTAACATCCAACAATGGCATGTGTGGGGAGGAAAACTTCTCGGCTTTTCTTTAACTCCTCTAAAGTCGAGCCTCCTTTTTAGCTTTTTTTCTTTTTGCCTTTTCATTTCTTTTTTTTTCTTTCTCTTTCCTTTTTTCTTTCAAGCCGATTCTCTTTCTGTTTTTCCTCTCAACTCTTTCTCTTCTCTCGGGTGGAAGCCTCACAAAGCCATTTTCCCTCTCCATTTCTCTTCCAAATGGGCTGACCTCTCAGGGCAAAGCCTTGAAAAGGCTTTCATCTCTCATTTTTCTCATACATAGGCGGATTGCCTAAGGTCACTTCCTTTTTCTATTTTCTTATTTTTCCTTTAATCACATGTCATGCCATGCAATTTCCTTTCTTTGTTATTAACGTCGCTTTCCATTGGTGGCTTGTTCATGCAATGTTTCCTTATCCATTCCTTTATCCTTTGGTTAGATTGCATTGCCCATGCATTGGTGCACATGGTATTTTATTCTTTTATTTCATTTGCATTTCATTTCACATGTATTTCTATGCATTTCATTTTCATTTCCTTTTAATGCCACCTTATCACCCAATAATATTTCATGCTATGATTATACCTTTTTCTTTTCAAATCACATTACCATCCTTACTTTATTTACCATGGGCTATCTTTGCCGAACCATGGTTTTCTTTCAAGTAAATACACTTTGTTCTTTTTCTCTTTATCAACTTTCACATGGTGGGGTCCCACATGTTTTCCACTAACTTCTTCCTTTTTGCATGCAATAATTTGCATGTAATAGTAACTTCACATGCAAATTCTATCAAGCTAAGTAATCTCACTTGCATCCTAGTTGAATTTCATCTTTCTTTCCTTAACACAAATATGTACATCAAATATTCTCTTAACTTTTCATCATTTACAATTTCACCCCTTAACTTCTTATTCTTTTTAATTGGGTCCTCCCATCATTCCTTTAATTCCAATTCCTTCTATTTTCCTTCCCACTTGTACAACTAAAATATAAAATTTTCACTTCACCAAGGTGTCATTATAATATTTAAATATATACTTACTTTTTCTCACTTTAATTTAATGAAGGCACATGGGCCCCACTAAAGCTTCCTTTCTTCAAAATATTTCTTACTTCCACTCCCCCACTTAGACAAATTGTACAAATCACACTTCCTTCGTGTAATATATCCAATTTGACATCAGTATTATTTGAATATCATTTTAATCAAAAATTATTATTTTATTCCAAAATTTTCCTTTAGCCTTCTAGGGCTCTAAAACATCTTACTTGGCCATAGTTTAGCTCTATAGCACTTTTTTTACTCCACAACTTCGACTTCAATAAGATATTATTATTTTATTGCATAAAAAATATTTTATTCTAAAATATTGCTTTCACCCTTCAACACTCTTAAACACTTTAATTAACCTCAATTGGTATGCAATAAGCTCTATTAGCCACCATATAAAAGTACAAGGTGTTACAACTTTTATGCATAGGAGCATAATGATTAGGGTGTATCTACGCTTCTATAATGAAAATACATGATGTATATTATGTATGAGCCATAAGTATGTCTAGTGGTAGATTCTTAGAGTAGAAAATAACTATGAATGATGTGATATGCCTAAAGATAGTTTGCCTAGGCTAATGATGTTAATATGGAGGTGTACATGATGAATATGTTTAGAAATGCTATATCTGGACTAGCTAATGTTATAAGAATTATGTGAATTGCTTAGAAGGACTGTCCTAGGCTAAATAATTAATATGTCCATGATTATGTGCTTGAGATGAGAAGACATGATTACGAAGGATTGAATATGTCATAATTATGATATAATCAGCTATGATATGATGTGAAATATGTATGTTCCATCCGAGGATGATTCCGGATAAGGTATATTATGAGGCTGAGTGTGTCTATATCCCCATGATTATGTATTTTTTGCTAGCAGGGATGGTGGTAAGCAAAGATAGTGGTCTCGTCTTGCCTGTGATTCCCACTTGCTATGTGATGATGATTTATGATGCCTACAAGGATGGTGGTCTCGTCTCGCTTGTGATTCTCGCTTGTAGTGCTATAATGCCATTCGTTGAAATTATTCTGGATGATGATTATAGACTCCGTTGTTTGCTTCGACAATGGGGCGTGACATGACTCCATCGTTTGTTGTAGCAATGGGGCATGACATGACATTATGTGTTCTTTGTCGGTTGGCCACCGCACGTGACCATATTATGTCCAAAGAGAACCACTTTATGCTATGTTATGATGTTGTGAATGTATAGAGTCATGCCATAGGATATGAAATGTATAACATGATATGATGTTTTATGAAATGATGATTAAATGCAAAGGTATGATAATGTAAGGTGATGAAACGAAAGCTATGGAGTCTAAGGACTTATGCTTGATGAGGATGTTTATGAGGTACGCCTGTTAAACACGTGTGTAAATAGCCATATGGTGGACCTGTTCATATGATTTATGAAAGTCGATAGATGGCTATAATGATAATGATAATGATAGTCAAGATAGAGATAGCCTATTTTATGTGTATAATAATGAGTATGTATGAACACATCATAGGTTGGCTGACAAACGATGATACTATGGTTATGATGGGTGATGTTCGAGCTGTCCCCCATAGAGATATGATGATGTTTAGTATTGTATATGTATGTTTAGAGGATATGTTTGGCAACTATCCCTACATAATTACAATTGATTTATGCTTTTGTTCACTAAGTATGAGTGTGACTCACCCCTTTTAATTTTATTATGCAGATAAATAGACATTGAGGATCAGGTGGTTTAGCGTTGTTGATGTCAGACATGTAATTTTAGCAAATGGTATGCTATCTGCTAGTGATGAATCTTCGGTAAGTCCTAGACGAGTCTTATGCTTCCATAATATATAAAATGGCTATGTTTTAGAATGGATTGTGTGGGTATTGTGTCACCCTATATGATGTCATGTAATGGGATGTTTAATAACTTGATGAGTTAGCCAATGCAAGACTATGCATATGTTATGTTTAAGACTTGAGCGTTATGACTAGTTGAGGGGATAATGTTGAATATTAAGGATTTAAGATTAGTTAAATGATGTTGGCCATGAGGCGTTTATGATTATGAGATATGTAAAAGAGGACTTACTTAAGAAGGTTTCCTCGAGTGTCACGGGCTTGCTTGCCAAGGTCATGCATGTCAATCACAAACCTCGAATTTGGGTTACGACAAACTTGGTATTAGAGCGAACCTAGGTTATAGAGACTCTTAGGTTAGTCTATGTTCGTTAGTGAAGTATGACGAACTAATGTGGAGTCTTGTTCATACTTTGTGACTGCAGCACAATTCATGCTCTAGAGGTTGCATGTGAGACCTCGACCTCTATAGGCTCGTAACTAGGCATAGACGTAATAACACGGGCTGAGGGTAGTTTCATCATTTCCTTAGTAAGCCCCTAAAAGTAAGTTTGAAACAATATTAAGGCCTAAGTAGGCCTACGGCATAAATGAATGATGAAAATATGGGTAAAATGATGAAAGAAATAAAAATGATGATGATTTCCACGATAAGGGCAAAATGGTCATTTTTCACCTCGGGTCAAAATTTTTAAGTTTTCGCAAACCCAAGCATTTCTAGACCATTATGGACTTTGTTTCAATGTCAAAAGAGTAAAAAGATTGCATAAAGGATTAGAGGAGAATAAGCTAACTAGTTGAGGGCATTTTGGTAGTTTAAGTGGAGTGGATAAGCTTGAGCTATAAATATCTCTTTCTTCTAGTAGCTTCTTCATTCTCCAGCAACTTTTCTTCTTCTTCTTCCTCTTATCTCACGTTACTGTCATCCTCCATGAAAGCTTGATATGAAAGCTCCATAACCTTCCTCAAAATAGCTCTAATTTTCAAGCTTCTGTGCACTTTTGCATAGAACCCTTGTACTTTTTCACTTTCTCACTTCAAAACCCTTGAAAAATCTTATTTCCATACTTTTTCTCACTAACTAAGTGTTTTAGAGAGAGAAAGAGGGAGCTTCAATATTAGCTTGAAAGTTTTTGGAAAAAATTTCAAATACAAACTACCAAGGTGAGTAGTGAATTAGAATTGATTTTTAGTGCTGAAAATGATTAGTGTTTAGACTTGTGGGTGTTTTGTTAGTTGAGGTTGTTCATTCACTTTAGAGTGATTAGGATAGTGAACATAAATAGCCACCTAAATGGCAAGAGGAAGCTATCTAAGAGAAAGCTTTTAGAATTTATAAGTATGTGAATTGACATAATGGTGATGCTAATGTGATGGTAGGTTCCAATGAAGGCCCATCGCCTCATTTGGACCATTAGGGAAGTTAGAGTTGACTAAAAGTTCAACAAAATACCGGTGAGTGAACTTGCATTTCAAAATCGTTTTGGGAGATATAATTGTATTTGTATGACACATTTAAATGATTTATTTTAACTTTTCTTTAAAAATGTGTGCTGGGGAACAAGCCCTTGATAAAATATTTTGATGTTGTGAAAATGTGAAATGTGTAAAAAGACAGACCTATGTGCTCCTATATTGTGTTGATATATGATATATANATGTTGTAGAAAATGTGAAATGTAGTAAAAGACAGACCTATGTGCTCCTATATTGTGTTGATATATGATATATATATATATATAGGAACAATGTTGTGTAATGATATTGACTCGGTTATGTGTGAGTAGGAGTGTGCATAAGCTGATGCTGACCCGGCTATGTGCGAGTGGGAGTGCGCATAAGCCGATGATGACCCAGTCATGTGCTAGTGGGAGTGCATATGAGCTAATGATGATGGAAGGGTGTGCATGATGATTGATATGTATATATATATACATACATAGATATGTGTGTTATCAAAAGCTCATGAATATGGTATGTGGTTGTAATGCATATGAAAATTTGACATGTTGAACTTTGGGAATTTATTTATGTTTCATGTTGCTTTTGTCATTTCCATAGGATGGCCTTTTCTTGTGGGAATGGAGACTTTTTCTTAGTGCTCTGTTTCTCGCTGTAGCGAGAAAATTTTTGGAGTTTCTCGTTGTAGCGAGTTCATTCTCGTTGCAGCGAGAAACTCTTTGTTTGGCAAGTTGAATTTCACCGCAGCGAGATTCTTTCTTGCTGCAGCAAGAAACTTTTTATCCATTATGCTATCTTGCTGGTTTTTGCCATATTTTTCCATTTCATTTACACCATAGTTGATCATGGCTCCCAACATTTAGGGGTTTATTTAATTAAGTTTGAAATGAGGAATTTTAGAGAGAAACCCTTGTCCAATTGATAACTTGAGCCCAAATTTTGCTACAGCGAGAATGAGTTTTCGCTGTAGAGAGGACCCATTGTTTACTTGACTTGAATTGCATGAATGCTATTAAAGTTTTCACTCTTCAAATCCTTTGTTGAGCATGGACCCTTTCCATCAAGTGATTTACTCATTTGGGGTTCACATGAGGGGTTGTGATAAGAACTAAACCAAAGTGCATTGTTTTAAAGATAAATGCATCATGATTTCTTCAAATTTTCCTTATTGTTGCTTGTTACCTTCCTTGTTCACTCATTGGGTTTATACTCACCATTTTCAACTTTATGTTTTCAGATCAAGAGGCAGTCAGTAACTAGGTCGAGGTGTCCTCATAGACTTGTATCCATTTGTTGGTAGGTATCAATGGCATTCGGTAGCTGCACCTTTGCTATGGTTGCTTTGCTAGAAGTCTAGAGTCCTTTTTGTTGAACACACGTGCCCTGATGTAAATTGTTAAGACATGTATATATATATCTTAAGCGAATAGATGTTTATATTGATTAATGTTGCCATTATGTAATGGCATGGATGACATTATTTTGAATCATATCAATGTGAATATATAGTCAATAGAAAAGTATTGACATACTCATTAGTGAAAATTACGAAATACGGTTGTAAGAACGAATAATGAAATCAATGAATGGAGTCATGTAAATAGGCTTTCTTGGGCTTAGTGGGCTATGTCCATTGGGCCCAGGCACTGGTCATGGCTCGAAATTTAGGTCTTGACGTTGCATGACTCCCCAGTTCTGTAATAAACTTGCTCATGATTTTGAATTATGAACTTTGATTATGGTTTTACTTTGTCTAGGTAAAGATGTTGCCTAAGACAAGAGTTGACTCAAGGGCTACAACAAAACATGATGACCTCGATGAAACTTCAGTTAGACCTTGGACATCTTCGTCAAGGAGTTGTGGAAGAGCTAGAGCAGCGAGATGTGCTTAAACTATTGAGTTCAGTGATATGTTTGTTGGTGATGATTATGAGCAAGCTAGATATGACCACCTAATGGGAGGAGGTGTCACTCTAGAAGATCTAGCAGCAGGGTTACAAAGTTTAGCAAATGAGTTTACTAAGTTCCGTAGTAAGGGCAAAGCATAACCAGGAGAATGGATAGATTCTTTTTCAGAGGACCTAGACTATATTCTAGTGACAAAACATGGTAGTGGGGCAATTATGGTGATGTTAGCAAATTTTATGAATCTTAAACCCCCTATGTTTATCAGCTTAGATGCAGAAGACGATCTGCAAAGATTTCTAAAGGACATGGAATGTATATGCTCGACGTTGGGATGTTATAGCTGGCGATAAGTTGAATTAGTGGGATTTTGACTAAAAAAAGTGGCCGAATCTGGTTTGTGACCTTTAAAAGAGGAAGATCGACTCCATTTCCATAGGATGAATTTGTCCAAGCGTTTCTAGACTGATTGTTTCTTGACAACATTAGAGATGCTAAGGCACAAGAGTTTGAGACTTTAGTTTAGACCTCGAAAATGACGGTGACGGAGTATGACATCTGATTCACCCAATAGTCTGGTTATGCACTTGATTTGGTCCTAACATAAGAAAAAAGGATCAAGAGGTTTGTGAGAGGCTTGATAGAGCCATTATTTAGAGTTATTGCCACCTAGAGGTTTGCTTCCTACTTTGCAATGGTCGATGCGATTAGACTAATTGAGAGTTGTAGAATGGGGACCATGATGGAAAGGAACAGGGGTCGAAAGGCTAGAATGGAAAGTCAATGAGGTTAGAGGGATTCTAGTGAGACGTAGAGTCCAATATCGATGGGTCGTAGGGGCTGATAGGGAACTACCCTTACACATAGGCTGCCTTAAAATAGTGATTCTTTTAACTTGTGAGACCTTGATCTTTATAGACTCATAGCTAGAAGTAGACGTGATATCACGAACTAGGGGTAATTTTGTCATTTTCTTAGTGAGCCCCTATAAGTATGCTTTCAAACATTATTAAGACCTAAGTAGGCCTAAGGTATAAATGAATGATGAAAATAAGGATAAAATGATGAAGGAAATAGAAATAATGATGATTTCTTAGTTACGGGCAAAATGGTCATTTTTCATCTCGGGTCAAAATTTTTAAGTTTTCGTGAACTCGAGTACTTTTAGACTATTATGGACTTTGTCTCAATGATAAAGAAGTAAAAAGGGTGCATAAAGGAAAAGAGGAAGACAAGTGGCCTTGTTAAGGGCATTATTGTAAATTACATGAAAATTGGATAAACTTTAACAATAAATATCTAATCTTCAGCAGCTTTTCTTCAGTTTTCCAGCAACTTCTCTTCTTCTTCTTCCTCCTATCCACCTCTCCATTCCATGTTTATTTGCACCTTTGATGGAAGTATCCTTTGAAACCTTTAAAACTACCCTAAATTAGCTTTATTTCTCATGTTTTTCTACACCCTTTCATAAGGTTTTTCATGCTCTTCCACTTTTACACCTCAATAGCCTTTAAAAGTCTTTCTTATGTGCATTCACTCAGTAGTTTGACGTGTAGAGAGAGAGAGGGAATGATTTCCCTTATTAGCTTGGAAGAATTTTGAAAAGAAATTCAATTACAAATCCACCAAGGTGAGTGAACCTGCATTTAAAATATTTTGGGAAATGTATTGGTATTTGAATGAAGCATGCACATGATTTTTATTTGATTTTTCCTTAAAGATTATGCATGGGAACAAACCTTTCTTAAAACATTTTATGTGGTTAATGTGCAATATGATGAATCCTTGTGCTCTTATAGGATGCTGATATATATATGTTGTGTATCGATAGTTAATATTGTGTAATAAATATATCCGTGCATGTGCGCGATGTGGGGAATGCACATGCCGGTGATGACGAGTGCGAGAGTGTGGATGATGATATTGCCTATGTACGATGTGGGGGATGCACACGATGACTCCAGTTATGTGCGCAACATGGCGGTTGCACATGAGCTGGGTGAGGTGGTGGTGGTATTAGTGTTTATATATATATATATTTATGCAATAGAAAGTTCATGAATATGGTATATGGTTGTAATGTATGTGAAATCTGGCAAGTTGAACCTTGGAAATTGTTAAGTATTTTCAAGTTGATTTTGTCATTGTAGCATAATGGCATTTTCTTGATATAGTAAGAACTTTCTTCTTAGTGTTCTATTTCTCGCTACAGCGAGAAACTCTCGGGTTGGGAGGCTAGCTGCAGTCTTGTAACTCACTATAGCGAGAATACATTCTCGCTGCAGCGAGATGTCTACAAGTGGTTTCGCTGCAACGAGAATTCATTCTCACTACAATGAGAAACCTTCTATCGCGTTTGCTACCTTGTTTGGTTTCTGCCATATTTTCCACTTCTTTAACATCATAGTTTATCATGGACTTCCAACATCAAGGAATTAATTAATTTAGTTTGAAATGAGGGGTTTTAGTGAGAAACCCTCGGCCAGCTGATGATTTGAGCCCAAATTACCTGCAGCGAGAATGCCTTTCTGCTGCAGCGAGGATCAGTCATTTTGCTTGACTTGCTTGAATGCTACTAAACTTTTCACTCTTCAAATTCTTTGTTGCGCATGGATCCTTCATCATCAAGTGATTAACCAATTAAGGGTTTAATAAGGGGTTTTAATACGAACTAAACTAAATTGCATTGTTTGAAAATAAGTACATCATGATTTCTTTAAACTTTTCTTATCGTTTGCTTGTTCCCTTCCTTTGTTCACTCATTGGGTTTATACTCACTGTTTTCAACTTCATGTTTTCATATCAAGAGGCAGTCGGTAACTAGGTCGAGGTGTCCTCGTAGATTCATTTCCTTGGTAGGTATTTCGGCATTCAATAGCTATACTTTCACCTGGGTCTCTCTCTTGGAAGTCGAGTATTCCTTTTGTTGTGCATAGACGAACTCGATGTAAATTATTAAGATGTATGTTTTAGACAATATATGTATATTTTGATTGGTAATGCCACTATGAGTTAGCAATGGTTAGCATTATCTTGAATTGGAATTATGAAATGTGACTTTAGGAACTTTTGATGAACAGGTCATATAAATAGGCTTGCTTGGGCTTAGTGGGCTATGCCATTGGGCCCATGCGTAGGTCATGGCCCGAAAATTGGGCTGTGACATAACTCTCTTGGGAAACGAGAGCTATTCAATGAGGCGTCAAATATAGGCCCAAACAGAAGGGTGTCCTATGTAATTGTTGTGGCAAGATGCATGGTGGACTATGTTTGTGACACCTAGTACCCTTGTATTATGAAATTTCGAGCTTTATAGACCTGTAACTAGAAGTAGATGATATAACACGGACCAAGGGTAATTTTGTCATTTTCTTAGTGAGCTCCTAAAAGTAGATTTCCTAATATTATTAAGGCCTAAGTAAGCCTAAGGAATAAATGAATGATGTATATCATGATAAATAAATGAAGAAAATAGAAATATTGATAATTTTCAAAATAGGGGCAAAATAGTCATTTTGCATCTCGGGTAAAAAATTTTACATTTTCGTGAACCCGGGTATTTCTAGACTATTAAGGACTTTGTCTTAATGTCAAAGAAGTAAAAAGATTGCACAAAGGATATGAGGAAGACAAAGTCACCTTGTTGAGGGCATTTTGGTAAATTACATGAAACTTGGATAAACTTTAAGCATAAATATCTCATTCCTCCAGCAGCTTCCTCATTTTTCCAGCAACTTCTTCTTTTTCTTCCTCCCATCTCACGTTTCTTTCATCCTCTATGAAAGCTTCTCTCAAAACTCCCATCACCCTCTCAAATTAACCTTAAATTTCATACTTTTGCCCATTCCTTCATAAGGTTTTTCATGCTCTTCCACTTTTACACCTCAACAGTCTTCAAAAGTCTTTGTTTAGTATATTCACTCACTAGCTGGATGTGTAGAGAGAGAGTGAGTGATTTCCCTTATTAGCTTGGAGAATTTTGAAAGAGAATTCAACTACAAAGACCATCAAGGTGAGTATGAGTTAGGGTTAATCTCTTCAGTTGTTGATAATGTCTAGTAATTAGATTTGTGAGTGTTTTATTATTGAGGTTGTTTATTAATTTTAGTGTGACTAGAGTAGTGCAAATACTAGCCATTTAGTAGTAGTTGGAAGTTAGTTAGGGATGACTAGTAGAACTTGATTTAGGAAATAGCTTTTAGAATGGTATTAATGCCTAGTTGGGTTGATGGCGATGTTGTTATGTGTGATAGGTTCCAACGAAACCCCACACCTCTATTCAAAACATTAATCGAAGTTAGAGCCCACCAAAACATCAACAAAGATTGATGAGTGAACTTGCATTTCACAATGTTTTGGGAAGTGCCTACTTGTTTAAATAAATCATTTGAAAGTTTCAATTGTTTTTTCTTTAAAAATATATTTGGGGAATAAGCCCTTGATGAAATGTTTCTATCTTGTGAAATGTTCAATATGAATAGTTCATGCATTCTCACATTTTATTGATATGTATATTATGCTTTGGATGCTCCTTTTGTATGATAATATGGACCCAGCTATGTACGGTGTGAGAGTACACATGAGTTGATGATGATGATATTGCATTATGCGTGTAGGGAGTGCACATGAGCTGAGTGTGGGGGGATGGTATCCATGATGATGTATGTATATATATAAATGTTATAGAAAGTTTATGAAAATATTTGTGATTGTGTTGTATGTTGGCATTGTTAATTGCTCCCAAATTGCTTTTCATTTCAGCAAGAAAAATGGCTTTTTTTGATGTGACAAGACTTCTTTTAACTAAGTTGCTTTATTTCTCGCTGTAGCGAGAAACTCTCGAGTTAGGGGGGTTACATTGGCCTAGTTCTCACTGCAGCGAGAAATTTGCTGAAGCTTTTTGCTGCAGTGAGATTTATTCTCGCTGCAGCAAGAAACTCGCGAGTGGTCCCAAGATTCTAGTGTAGTGATTTTATTTTGACCACCTTCCGATAAGAAATGGGCAAAGTGGTAAACATCAAATGTAGTCCAGCCTCTTAGCTTTCTAATGACCCAAAAATCATATCAATTGAACTTCTGTAGTGGGAGTTATGCTTGAAAAATCAAAGAATATGCAAACCAAGACTGCCTTTTCGCAGTAGCAAGAAAAACCTCTATTTGCTTGTCTTGCTTGGTCATTGCTGAAATTTTCATTATATTCAACTTCATGGTTTATCATGGATCTTGTAACATGAAGGGATTAAATATTCAAAGTTTAGGATGAGGGCTTTTAATGAAAACTTAGACTAAATTGCATGGTTTTATCGTAAGTGCATCATGTTTTCTAAAACATTCCTTATCGTTGCTTGTTCCCTTCTTATGTTCACTCACTGAGTTTATACTCACTCTTTTAAATTGCATGTTTTCAGATCCATAGCTAGTTGGGACTGAGATTAAGGAGACCACTCGTATTCACCCCTTGGTTATGGCATACGATAGCTATGCCTTCACCCAAGTCACTCCGCTGGTCGTCAAGAATTTTGTATGTGGATTTACGCTCGATGTAAATCGTTAAGATTTAGGCTACAAACAATAGATGTATATGTAATATGATGATGCCATTATAATATGGCAATGAATGACAGTATTTTGGATTAGTACAAATATAAATATTTGGTTGTCTTGTTTATTATCGAAATACGTATAGTTGAGAATAAAGATTTGTGGTTAGAAATAATGGTGGGCATTATGAAATAGAATTTCATAAATAGGCTTGCTTGGGCTTAGTGGGCTGTGCCCATTAGGCCCTTGCGCCAGTCATGGCCCGAAATTTAGGTCGTGAAGAGCAACGGGGCTATGTATAATACCCTGTACTTTGATATGGTGACAAATAAAGCTTATTGGATGCCAATTGAGGTTAATTATAATGTTTAGAAATGATGAAAGATGAAAGGAATAGTTTGGGATAAAATATTTTGCATACGAGGAAATAATAATAAAATAATAATATTTTTAACGGAGAAGAATTTGTGAGATAAAAAGTAATTCGAAAGTCAATTAAGGCATAATAAAGTATTTTGGGTGCCAAGGGGACGGGAGGAGACAAGAGGAAATTTTTAGAATAAAATAATATTTTATTAATAAAATAATATTAAAATATTAATATTTTATTTAGGGTCAAAATTTTTTCATGAAGAAGTAGTATATGGTCAATCTAAGTGGGGGAGAAGAATAATGAGAGAATTTTGGAGAAAAATGAAGTTAATGGGGCCGCGTGTCTTTATTGAGTAAAGATAGCACGGGTAAATAAATATTTTAAATATTATAGAGATACCGTGTTAGAGTACAAACTTTATACTTTATTTGTACATGTGTAGAAGAAGGTAATAGAAGGAAATTGGAGTTAAATGAGTGTTGGGATGACTAAATTCAAATGGAAAGAAACAAAAAGGGCAAAACGGTAATTTTACATGAAGTTTGGTCAAAGCTTTCAAAGAAAGCTTTAACTCTGATTTTTTTTCAACCCAAAACCATTCTTATCTCCTTCAGCAAGATTTTTCCTCTTCTCCTCCATGCTCCACACCATTCTTGAAGCTTCCATGCCATTTTCTCTTTGTCCACCATGAAACCAAGTTTTCTTCATTTTCCTTTCCATGTTTTCTTTTTCTTTATTCTCCAAACTTCTTGAGCACTAAATTTACAACCTTTAATCCTAATTTTCAGCACATCTAATGTAATACCCTGTACTTGATGTGGTGACTAATAAAGCTTATTAGATGCCAATTGAAGTTAATTATAATGTTTAAAAGTGATGAAAGATGAAAGGAACAGTTAAGATAAAATATTTCGCACGCGAGGAAATAATAATATTTTATCGAGAAAAAATTTACGAGATAAAAAGTGATTCGAAAGTGAATTGAGGCATAATAAGGTATTTTGGGTACCAAGAAGACAAAAGAAGACAAGAGGAAATTTTTAGAATAAAATAATAATTTATTTATAAAATAATATTAAAATATTTATATTTTATTCAATGTCAGAATTTTTCATGAAAGAGGAGTATATGGTCAATCTAAGTGGGGGAGAAGAAGAATGAGAAAATTTTGGAAAAAAAATGATGTTAATGGGGCCGCGTGTCTTTATTAAGTAACGATAGCGCGGGTAAATAAATATTTTAAATATTATGGTGATACCGCGTTGGAGTACAATTTTAATATTTTGGTTGTACACATGTAAAAGAAGAAAGATAGATAGAAATTAGACTTTAAATCGTGTTGGAAGGGTCAAATTGTAAGAGAGGAAAGTTGAAGGATTTATACATGAAATTTTAATATTTGGAGGAAATAAAATAAATAATAAAATTATAAGGAAAAAGGAAGAATTGGGAGGTGGTGGATGGGAATGAAGAAAAGTCAAAATGGAGGTAAAATGAGATAAAGATGAGGAAAAAATACATAATAAAAAGATAAAGGAATGGAGGTGGCGGCATGGGAAAGATATTTCCAAGAACTTGTCATGAGCTTTAAAGCATGAAATAGTTGAAGAAAGGTCAAAGAAAGCATGGGTTCTTGGGCTAGCCGCCCATGTGACCAAATGGAGATAAATGATAAGATAAAATAATAAAAGAAATGAAAGTAAAGAAAGAAAAATGATGGAAAAAGGTGACATGTGGGAATCCGCCCATGGTGGCAAGAAATACAATGAAGGAAGTCAATTTTTTTAAGCTAGGCATTTGTGAAGTCCGACCATTGAGAGAAAAAAAAAGAAGACAAAAAGGAAATTGACAAGACAATCAAGTACATTTGGTGATATTTATCCAAGCCAAGACATATTAAATGATTTTTTTTCTCTTGGTATTGAAACGACACTTTGAGAAATAAAAGGAAGAAGGATGAACGGCTTGGAAAGAAAGAGAAGAAGAAGACTTTAGAACAATCCAACCGAGAGGAAGAAGAAAAAAAAAAGAGAGAAAGAGGAAGGAAAGAAAGAGAGGAGAAAGGAGAAGGAAGGAAGGAGAGAAAAGCTTGGAAGGATTTTGGTGGTTTGTCTTGAAGATTTTAAGGTAAGGAAAGTAGATATTGTTGTTTGCTTGAATGCATATATTTTGAATCGGTTATAATGTGAGGTTTTGTTGGTGGTTGTCATGACTCGAAGCTCCCATCGAGCCAGTGACAACCATCACGACGTCTCGATAGACATTCATTACCCGAAATGTCAATCGAAACCTCGCAAGGCTTAACATCAGTTTTTCTCGCTTCCCCTGTGAATATTATTCATTAAAATTATTTTTTGAGAGATTATAAACATTATCGAAATCAAAACAATAGAAAAACAATTTTTTTCTCACAGGGGCATTTTGGTAATTTTTCCTCAAAAATCTCGAAATCCGTTAAAAATGTAGTATGCGAGTACAAAACATATAATTCATAATCAAAAATAAATTTAGATGTCTAAAACATTCGTTTAAACTGAAATTATGACTATTAGAATAAAAAAAAATGTTGAATAAAATATTAAATTTTCTCATAAAATAATATTTTTAGAACACTGCATAAATAATTTTTACAGCATAAAAGCAAAATAAATTCATATATATCGTAATACAGTAAACCAAAGTATTTAATTTAATTTATAGTAACAAGTGGGCCCATAAACGACCAAAAGTATTAAAAGCAGTAAACTTACAGTTTGAAGGATGCAAGTCCAATGCTAGTCCTCGATGAAATGTGCTATTTATAAACTATTCTCAACCTGAAATGGGTGGAAAGAAGGTGGTGAGATTATAAAATCCCAGTGAGTAAACAAATACCATCTAAAATATCTAAAGCCAAGTAAATGGAGACAGATAAAATAGTTTAATATACTGTAATTCATCACGTTTCAACTCATTTCAATCAAATAAAATCAATTCATATAAATCGAGTAATCAACATGGCTTATGAATTTCTTAAACCTTTGACTCGTGCAAAAATCATTTTTATACCCAGTTATCAGGGATGCCTTAATCGAGGGCTACCCCAACCGAGTCCGCCAAGGTTGTTAAAAAGTCATGTATGCATAAATCATATTTTTATTTTGAAAACATAGTTGTTCCTTGGCGTTGGCTGAGTTCACCCTCACGTGTTGGTTTAGCGTGAAGTGAACTCTAAAGTGTTAACCTCAAGAGTTATCCACCCGCGCCTCTCATACTGAGGTAAGATATAACGGGGTTTACCGTGCCCCTCTAATAGGCTGGTCCACGAAAACCTGCCCACTGTAGTAAGCTAATAATTATCCCACCAATCAATAAAATTCAATAACATGGTATGGCAATTATTGTAATTCACAGCGTTTCAAGGCTAAACACACAGTTCATATATTTCAACACAAACACCAATTCAGCCATTCAGGCAAATATTGTCATAAGCCATTCGATTCAAACCATGAATTTACAACACATGAAAACAGTCTCCAATTACTCTGTTTTCCAAACCATCATTTCATTTCAAGACAATGTTATAAAATCATTTCATTAAATCACATTTTAATTACAAAACACAA
>NC_030852.1:15039243-15053045 GCF_000208745.1 Theobroma cacao
TCATTTTTTCATAAAATCACAAAATCGGATAAAAATCACTTTAGATAATTAAGACGATAGTAAGGTTACTCACGATGTCTAGAGTGCGAATTTTCAAAGTACTCTGACTACTAGTCCTCGGATGTAATTTCCTTACCTTTATCGGAGGACTCACCACCTTGACATTGTACAAAATCGAGAAACTTACTACATTGGTACTAAATTGAAATTAAACTAATTTAGACTACTAATGCATGATATGGAATGCAAAATGCATGGGTAACCATCTAAACCCGGTATTGGCCTAATTCGTCTTATTACCCGATTAATTGGCCAACACGTCCAATTTAGCTCCAAATTGCTCCATTTCTTTGCCAATACCTTATTTCACCAAACACAAGTCAAATAACCTAAAATTTGGCAAAACCATCTTCATTTTTCTTCTTAGAATTTTCGGTCAATAATGGTGCATTAACACCGTGATTTTTCCTACTACTTTTCCACACCAGAATTCATCATTTTCTAACCAATTCTCTTAAAATAAAAATCAAATTCATCCTCACTCAATAAAAGGTAGGTTCGGCCATTGATGGTTGATGGGGAAAATGAATTCTTTTCTTGTTATTTTACTTCTAGACATGGTAAACTAACTAAAAACACTAACATAATTTGAAATCAAATCAATCCAACATCATTTTCTCTCCATACCCATTCGGCTAGTCATGAATTCTTCATGATATTTTGTGATTCAACCATGGAAAATGCAAAATAATGCATGGGAAAGGTAGATCACAAGTCAAAATCAAGAAATTTTACCTTTGATTGCTTGGTTACTTGGAATCCACCAATTTTTCTCTTGAATTTTCACCCTAGGGTTCTTGTTCTTTCTTTTCTTCCTTTGTTCTTCTTTGGATGGCCATATGAATGAGAAATGGGCTCATTTATGCTGATTTTTAAGCCAAAATAATGAATGGATGAGATTTTGACGCATGTCACCATTCCATTGGTCCATGTGTCATACTTAGCCATTAAGCAATCTCTCTCCACCACTTAAATTTCCTCAATTATCCATGATAATATTGGGTAAAATCCATGTGCTGGACAAGTGTTGGGTGGTGTAAAATTACAATTTTGCCCTTAGGGTGGCAAAATGACTATTTTACCCATATGCTCGAAAAAATGTCAAAATTAAAATTCTTCACTTCTCAAACTCAAATTATACTCCCAATGATCAATCTCGATAAAAACTTCTTCCAACATTCCAATTTTTAACCTTGGGTGGCAAAATGACCATTTTACCCCTAGGTCATGAAAATTCCAATTTAACTCCAAATCGGTCCTCGAACTCCGAATCACCATTTTAAGTCATTCTGGGGTTTTAAAATTCTCAATTTCATCTTAAAATCTCTATCTAGACTAGTTCGAGGATTAATTCAACTTAATTATACCATTTAGTACAATACCGTCCTTTAACGATTTCCAAGGTATCCAAGTAAGCAAACATGCATTCTTATGTAAGAATGGCATAATAAACATATTGTAGAGCTGGGCTTGACAATGGTAATAAGGACCAACAAAGATCCAAGGAACCCAAGGCATGCATGTGAAGGATCTTGAAGTGCATGGTGATTTTGAGCTAGATTAAGAGATGGGTAAGTGTTTTAATTTCTACATTTACAAGTAGAAAGGAAAAATGAGATATATAGTGACTATTGTGCAAGAATTGGTTGGGAGATATTATGTGGATGGCATGTAAAGTGCTGGATGGAAGTAAATTATAGTTGTTACCATATGCTAGGTTATTGGTGTGAAAATGATGGTTGAATATGATAAATGTCATTGAAAAGGTTAAAATGTGTGCTAGAGTCGTAAATAAATTGTCGGTATTTATAATTAATGGAATTATGCAATGCAAAGAATATAAATACCTTCGGTAAAAATGTGTCGAGATATAAGCTAATTGAATGTGAATTCATGATTGAATGAAAAAGAGGAGTGGAAATGATGCACTAAAGGTATTAAATTTGGATGGTTGCTAGGAAATACAAAAAAGTGAGATAGTGTCGTGGTGGCGTGCCGGAGGAAGTAATGAACAATTGGCAAGTAGAAATAGCTAAATACGCGTCCAAACAAATAACAATGTAATATCCTGTTATCTTAAGGTGAGTGAACTTGCACTAAAATGTTTTGAGTAGATGTACATATGTTCGATTGAATTACCTAACTGTTTAAATTGTCTTTTTTGCAAAAATGCATGGGAACAAGCTTTTGGTGAAATTTCTTTGTGATGTGGAACATGATTGTAATGAAACTATATACCTCTTTATGATGCCGATATGTATGCAAAGATATATGATGTGTATTATTAAGCAAAGTAATTTTGTATAATGGATGTAACCGTGCATGTGCGGAGTTGGCAGTACACATGCCGGTTGAATGATGAGGTTTTGATAGTTACAACCGTGCATGTGCGGAGTGGGCAGTGCACATGTCGGTTGAATGACGATGTTGCGATAATTGCTACTGTGCATGTGCGGAGTGGGCAGTGCACATGCCGGTAATGATGCATATGAGTTGGGTGATGTGATGGAGGTGGATGTGCTTATATATATATATATATATATACATGATTACTATATAGATATGTTTGGATTTAAAATGTCATCGTATTGACTGTTGATAACTTGAAGTTTACTAAAGCTTTCACCTCTCAACTTCTTTGTTGTTCATGAGTCTTTCGTTATTAAGTGACTAAAAGATCAAGATTTGAAATGAGGGGTTTTTAATAAGGGTTAAGCTAAACTGCATTGTTTTGAACTTAAACGCATCATGATTTTTTTTTAAAACCTTCCTTAACGTTGCTTGTTCCCTTCCTATGTTCACTCACTGAGTTTATACTCACGTTTTTAAAATTCATGTTTTAGGTTTCCTGAGTTAAAGGTGATTGGATCCTAGGATGAGGTCCTCCTCCCTATCCATTGCTCGGTAGGTTTAACGTGGCACTAAATGTTAGCAACTGTGCCTAGAGTCACTCCACTGACGGTTGAGGTTTAATCATGTGTATATAAATACTTGGTGTGAAATACTAAAAATCATTTGTTAATCTATATATGAATATAATGGTTGATGATACCATTATGAATGCATGATTGGGTTTTATGAATTGTTTTCAAAGGAACAGTATTTGAATATTACGAATTTCGGATTCTAACGGAATAGGGATTTATGTATAAGATAAATTTAGTAGGCTTGCTTAGGCTTAGTGGGCTGAGCCCATTGGGTCCTTGCGCCGGTCATAGTCCGAGAATTGGGCTGTGACATCTAAACCCTAGGAAGAGAAGAAAGAAAAAGAGATAAAGGAAGAAAAAGCTTGGTTTTGGTGATTCAAGCAAGGAACGGTAAGAATTCTTGTTTTTGGCTTGAGTAGACTTTGAAAATGAGTTAGTGACTTAGAGAAATGTCTTGTGACAACAAAGATTGGCTTGATTGGATAAAAATTGATAACATGTAAGCCAATAAAACCATGGGTACATGAAGGACTCAAAGTGGAAAAGGAAAACGGTAAGCTTAACACTATGCTTTAAATCCTACGGTTAGTTGATTATTGTGAGAAATTGTGGTTGTTGAAATGATCTATTTGCCTAAGCTAGTTGATAATTATTAAGATTGTATGGCATGTTGTTTGAAAGAAATGAAAAAGGAATATTGTGGATGGAGGATTGAGAAACAAAGTATTGAAAGTTAGATAGATAATGATGCGTGTAAACTAGAAAATAATCGAGTGAAAGTGAGAATGATTGTTGCTGCCATATATGTGGATTATGCGTGCAAATATAAAATGGCTTTGGGCGAAAATTATTTAGAAAGGTTGAAGTAGGCACGTGACATCATAAATAAGTTGCCGGTGATATAATCTAAAGAATTACGTAAGCAATGGATATAAGTACTTTTAGAAAAAATGTATTAAGATGTGAGTTAATTGAAGATGGTTTCATGATAGGATGAAAAATATAAAATTGAGGAAGGATTAATTGATTGAAGTGCTGCCTGTATACGTATAGAAATAAATATATTGAGTTCGTATTATTGTTAGGAAGTGCAAAGATAAGGTTAGAGTACTGTGGTGGCATGCTGAAGTAAACAACGAGTGACCAGCCAGTGAAAATAATCAAAGACACCTCCGATCAAATAGCTATGTAATATCCCGCTATCATAAGGTGGGTGAACTTGCATTTCAAAATGTTTTGGGGAAATGTTTATGTGTTTCAATGAATCATTTGGAATTTTATCAGTTTTTGCTTTAAAATTGCTTGGGAACAAGCCCTTGATAAAATGTTTGATGTTGTGAAATGTGAAATGTGTCAAAGGATGAATCCATATGTTTTTGCATAATATTGATACATATATATATATATATATATACTATATCATAAATGGTACCATTGTGTGATAATTGTAATCGTGCATGTGCGGAGTGGGCAGTGCACATGCCGATCGAACGACAATGTCGAGATAATTACAACCGTGCATGTGTGGAGTGGGCAGTGCACATGCAAGTAATGATGCACATGAGTTGGGTGAGATGGGGTGTCCGGCTATGTGCACGATATGGGGGGATCCACATGAGCCGAGTGAGGTGATGGTGGTGTATGTGCTTATATATATATTTACTATATAGAGATGTTTGGATTTAATATGTGATTGCATTGACTGTTGAAAACTTGAGTATTGTCAATGTGTTCAATTTAATGTGCAATGTGGCATGAGTGGAATTTTCCCGATGGCAGTGAAAGCCCCTTGGATTTTATCTGGCAAGAATTTCGTTGCAGCGAGAATGCCTTTTCACTGTAGTGAGAGTCAATCTATTATGCTTGACTTGCTTGAATTCTACTAAAGTTTTCACTTCTCAACTTTTTTGTTGTTCATGAGTCTTTCGTCATCAAGTGACTAAAAGACCAAGGGTTTGAATGAGGGGTTTTTAAATAGAAATAAACTAAATTGCATTGTTTTGAACTTAAGTGCATCATGATTTCTAAACCTTCCTTAACGTTGCTTGTTCCCTTCCTATGTTCACTCACTGAGTTTATACTCACGTTTTTAAAATTCATGTTTTAGGTTTCCTGAGTTAAAGGTGATTGGGTCTTAGGACGAGGTGCTCCTCCCTATACATTGCTCGGTAGGTTTAATGTGACACTAAGCATTGTCAATCATGCCCAGAGTCATTCCACTGATAGTCATGGTCTAATTATGTGTATATGAATATTTAATGTGAACAATAAGAATCATTTGTTAATCTATTTACGAATATATTGGTGGATGATGCCATCATGAATGTATGATTGGGTTTTATGAATCGTTTTCAAAGAAACGGTATTTGAACATTTCAAGCTTTGGATTCTAAAGGAATAGGGATTAATGTATAAGATCAATTAAGTAGGCTTGCTTGGGCTTAGTGGGCTGAGCCCATTGGGCCCTTGCGTCGGTCATGGCTTGGAAATTGGGCTGTGACACTATGCTTCAGATATGGGCAATTAGGACGTATGATGAAAGATTGTCTAAGGCTTAGACAATCAATGAGAGATAATCGTGGCTATGTGCAATCGATGGAAACTACACCATTTAGGGCGGCACCCCTTATGATAGATATTAGAAAGGATAAGGGAAAAGGACTAACCACGTCATCTCGAGGCAGGATAAAGTGACAGGGAAGCGCAAGAGGTAGTCAAGCAAGAGTGTTTACTCTGACACCACATGATGCTTAAGCCTCTAATGCAATGCTTAGAGGTACACTTTTTGTTTGTAGTACTAAAGCTTTAGTATCGTTTAACCTCAAATTGACACATTCGTTTGTGTCACCCCAGTTAGTTTCAAGATTGAATTTGTATTGTTATGAAATGGAAGAGCCCCTAATTGTGACTACCCTCTTAGAATAAGTATTTATGGCGGAATATGTGTATAAGTTCTATGTGATCCATATAAAAAACAAGGACACTTTGGTAGACTTGGTGCTAATAATGACATTAAATTTTGATGTGACATTGGGGATGGACTGGTTAGCATCCTGCTTTGCCAAGGTAGATTGCTATTGTAAGTTAGTGAAATTCAAGTTCCTTAGAGAACCATCATTTGTAATTTACAGGCATAATAGCCCAGTAGCTAATGAGGTTGTGGCAACTCTAGCCATAGAGTGAGCACCAAGGCAAGATTGCCAAGAGTATCAAGCCATAATCGAAAATGATCAGATGAATGAATGAAGGAAGTGTGGGATCAATACCAATAGTCGATGAGTATGTTGATGTGTTTCTAGATGAATTATCTGGATAACCTCTTGAGAGGGTGATTGAATTTTGTATTAACTTAGCTCCAGATACAAGACCTATTTCGATACATCTGTATCGCATGGCATTGGTTGAGCTGTGGTAACTCTAGGAGCAATTGAATGACTTGTTGAATAAGGGCTTCATCTGCCTGAGTGTATCGCTTTGGGAAACTCTAGTGTTGTTTGTGAACAAGAAAGATGGAAGCTTAAGATTATGTATAGACTATCGAGAACTTAATAAAGTTATGATAAAGAATAAGTACCCACTTCCAAGAATATATGATCTATTTGATCAATTGTAAGGGGCAATGTGCTTTTTCAAGATTGAATTGCGCTATGGGTATCATCATGTGAGACCCCAACCTCTATAGGCTTGTAGCTAAGCATAGATGTAATAATACAAGCCAGAGGTAGTTTCGTCATTTTCTCTAATAAGCTCTCAGAAGAAAGTTTTATGATATTTTAAGGCTTAAATGGGTATAAGACTACATAAATGATGTGTGTTGATGAAAACACGAAGAAAACTAGAAGTTTCAACAATTTTCTTAATAGGGGTAAAATGGTCATTTTTCACCTCGGGTTAAAATTTTATGTTTTTATGAACCCGAGCATGTTTAGACCATTATGGATATTGTCCTAGTGTTAAAAGAGCAAAAAGATTGCATAAAAGATTAGAGGAAAGTAAGTTAATTAGTGGATGGGCATTTTCGTAATTTTAAAAGAAAGGATAAGATTGCCTATAAATACCTTGAATTTCTAGCAGCTTCTTGAATTTTCCAGTAGCTGGTCTTCTTCTTCCCTTCTTCTCTCTCACGTTTCTTCAAACTCCATGGAAGCTTGAATTTCAAACTTCCACAACTTTCTCTCTCTAGCTCAAATTTTCATGCTTTTGGTGCACCCTTCCATAAACCCTTATGCTATTTCATCTTCTCACTTCAAAAACCTTGAAATATCTTGTTTGTATACTTTCTCTCACTAGTTGGGCATTCTAGAGAGAGAAAGAGAGAACCACTCCATTGATTTGGAAGCTATTGGAAGAGAATCCAACTACAAAGGAACCCTAGGGTGAGTGATGCACCAAGTTTGATTTTTAGCTGCAAAAAATGGCTAGTAATTGTGATTTATGAGCTGTTTTGTTGTTTAGTATGTTCATTACTTTTTAGTGATTAAGATAGTGAACATAGATAGCCATTTAAAGTGGCAATTGAAAACTAGCTAAGAGATAGCTTTTAGAGTTCATAGTGTGTAAATTAATCTATTATTTATGTTAATGTGATCCTAGGTTTTTAAGGAAGCACCATCATTCCAATTGGATCATTAGGGGAATTTGAGTCAACTAAAGGTTCTACAATCAATTGGTGAGTGGACTACCTTCAAAACTGATTTTGGGAATATGATGGATTTGACAAAGTGTTTGAATGATTTTATACAATTTTTCATGAAAATGAATGCC
The DNA here is from genome assembly GCF_000208745.1 of Theobroma cacao. Taxonomy (NCBI): domain Eukaryota; kingdom Viridiplantae; phylum Streptophyta; class Magnoliopsida; order Malvales; family Malvaceae; genus Theobroma; species Theobroma cacao. The sequence continues at coordinate 15,046,995 of NC_030852.1, forward strand.
TTGGGAACAAGCTTTTGAGAAAAGGTTTATGTTATGAAATGTGATTATTATGGATTTCTATGTGGCTGCATTATGTTGATATACATATATGCTTGAGTATAATGTTGTGTAATTATATTGACTCGGCTATGTGCTAGTAGGGAGTGCGCATAAGCTGAGGATGACCCGGTTATGTGCGAGTAGGGAGTGTGCATAACCCAGTGATGACCCAGCCATGTGCGAGTAGGGAGTGCGCATGAGCTGGTGATGATGATGATGGGATGGTGTGATGATGATGATGGGTATATATGTATATATATATATGTAAATATGTGTGTTATAGGAAATTGATGGATAATGGGTTATGGTTGTAATGCATGTGAAACTTGACATGTTAAACCTTGAGAAATTGTTATGTGTTTTCATGTTGGTTTAGACCTTTTGGTAGGGTGGTTTTTCCTTTGGGAGAAAGGTAAATTTTGCATTGATGCCTTGTATTTCGCTGCAGCAAGAATCATTCTCGCTGCAGCGAGAAACTCTCAAATTTAGAGGGGTACACTGGCCGAAAACTCGCTGCAGCGAGGATGCATTTTCACTGCAGTGCGAATGACACTGAAGCTTCTCGCTGAAGCGAAATGTGTTCTCGCTGCAGCGAGAAACTTTTTGTTTTCTGGGTTGCAATTTTGCTGCAGCGAGAAACATTCTGTTTTTGGGTAGAAATTTCACTGTAGCGAGATTAAATCTCGCTGCAGCAAAAAACTTTCTATTTTGGTTTCTTATCTTGTCCAATTTCTGCCCTATCTTTCACTTCTTTGCTACCATATGGGAGCATAGACTTCCAACATTAAGGATTAAAAGAGTTAAGTTTAAAATGAGGAGGTTTAGTGAGAAACCCTCGGTTAGTTGAGAAACCCTCGTTCGGTTAATAACTAAATCCCAACGTCGCTGCAATGAAAATTCATTCTCGCTGCAGCAAGATTCGTTGTCGTATTTGACTTGCTTGTGTAATATTGAAGTTTTCATTCTTCAAATGGTTGTTATGTATGGGTCCTTGATTTTCAAATGATTAATCATTTAAGGGCTTGATGAGGGGTTTTCAATAAGAATAGAAATAAATTGCATTGCTTTGAAAAAGAATGCATCATGATTTCATTAAAGATTCCTTATGGTATGCTTGTTCCCTTCCTTATTCACTCACTGGGTTTATACTCACCATTTTCAAATTCATGTTTTCAGATCACGAGGCAGCCGGTAACTAGGCCGAGGTGTCCTTGTAGACTTGTGTCCATCTTTTGGTTGGTGTCTCGGCATTCAGTAGCTGTACATTCATCCGAGACACTCCGCTAGAAGTCAAGTATTCTTTTTGAGATGTATAGGAGAACCTAATGTACATTATTGGAATACATGTTGTAGACAATGTATGTATATAATAAATGAGAAATGCCAATACGAGTTGGGAATGTCTATTACTATTTTGATTTAAAGTTATAATTTGTGACTTAGCGATATTTGATGGAATGATGAGTAGGATAAATCAATAGGCTTGCTTGGGCTTAATAGACTACGTTTCTTGGGCCCTTGCGCCAGTCATGGCCTGAAAATTTGGGTCGTGACACATCAGTTGAGGATAAGAAAGAGTGATATACCTAAGATTGCATTTCGTATTCGTTATGGACACTATGAATTCTTAGTGATGTCGTTTGGACTCATTAATGCCCCTGTAGCTTTCATGGACTTAATGAATAGAGTTTTTCAGGCCTACTTGGATAAATTTATGGTGGTGTTTATAGATGATATATTGGTGTACTCTAAGAGCCCAAAAGAACATGTTCAACATTTGAGAATCAAACTGCAAACCCTTGGAGAGCATCAGTTGCATGCGAAATTTGAGAATTGTGAAATTTGGCTAAGTGAAGTTAGGATTATAGAGCATGTCATATTTGAACGGGAGTGTAGGTTGATCCTCGTAAGATAAAGGCACTTGTGAGACCTCGACCCCTATAGGCTCGTAACTACGTGTAGACACGATAACCCCAGACCAGGGGTAATTTCATCATTTCCTTAGTGAGCCCCTAGAAGTATGCTTTCAAACAATATTAAGGCCTAAGTAGGCGTAAGGCAAAAATGAATGATGAAAATAAGGGTAAATGATGAAGGAAATAAAAATAATGATGATTTCCAAGGAAGGGGCAAAATGGTCATTTTTCATCTTGGGTCAAAATTTTTAAGTTTTCGTGAACTAAAGTATTTCTAGACTATTATGGACCTTGTCCCAGTGTCAAACGAGTAAACAGATAGCACAAAGGATTGAAGGAAAACAAGTTAACTTGTTAAGGGCATTTTCGTAATTTAAGTGGAGTTGGATAAGCTTGAGCCATAAATATCATCTTCTAGCAGCATCTTCTCACATTTCCAGTAGCGTTTTCTTCTTCTTCCTTCTTCCCTCTCACGTTTCTTCATTCTCCATGGGAGTTTTCTTCAAGCTTCCATAACTCTCTCAAGCTAGCTCCACTTTTCATGCTTTTGTGTACCCTTTCATAGAACCTTTGTGCTCTTTCACTTTCTCACTTTAAAACCCTTGAAAAGTCTTACTTCCAAATTTTTTCTCACTAGCTAGGTGTTTTAGAGAGAGAAAGAGGGAATTTCTATAATAGCTTGAAAATTATTGGAAATAATTTCAAAGTTACAAAGCTACCAAGGTGAGTAGTGAATTAAAAAATATTTTTAGTTGTTGATAATGTCTAGTAATTTGATTTGTGAGTGTTATTGTTGAGATTGTTTAATCATTTTTAGTGTGACTAGAGTAGTGCAAATAATAGCCATTTAATGGTAGTTGGAAGCTAGTAGGAATGACTAGTAGAACTCAATTTAGAAAATAGCTTTGGAATAGTATTAATGCCAAGTTGGGTTGATGGTGATGATGCTAATGTGATGATAGGTTCCAATGAAGCCCTACCACCCCATTTGGACTATTAGAAGAAGTTAGAGTTGAGTAAAGATTTAACGAATACCGGTGAGTGAACTTGCATTTAAAAATTTCTTTGGAAATGTAAATGTATTTGGGGTGAAAAATTTGAATGATTTTATCCAACTTTTCTTTAAAAATATACCTAGGGAACAAGCCTTTGGTGAAATGTTTCTATCTTGTGAAAATGTGCCATATAAATGGTTCATGTGTTATCACAATATGTTGATATGTATAATATGCATTGGATGTTCCTTTTTGTGTGATAATGATGACCCAGCTATTTGCATGTGGGAGTGCATATAAGCTGATGATGACCCAGCTATGTGCGGTGTAGGAGTGCACATGAGCTGATGATGATCCAATTATGTGCGAGTAGGGAGTGCATATGAGCTGATGATGGTGGGATGGTATAAATGATGATGTATATATATATAAATATGTGTTATAGAAAGTTCATGAGTATGGTATATGGTTGTAATACACGTGAATCTTGTATGTTAAACCTTGGAAATTTCTAAGCATGTTCAAGTTGATCTTGTCTTTGCAGCTAAATGGCCTTTTCTTGAGAGAATGAAAACTTGTTGTGGGTGTCTTATTTCTCGCTGTAGTGAGATTCATTCTTGCTGTAGCGAAAAATTCTCGGGTTTGGAGGGTTACATTGGCTTGATTCTCGTTGCAGCGAGAAAGTTGCTGATGCTCCTCGCTGCAGTCAGAAACTTTCTGTTTTGTCACCTGAATCTTGTTGTAGCGAGAAACTTTCTGTTTTGTCGCATGAATCTCGCTACAGTGAGAAACTTTCTGTCCAGCATGCTATCTTGTTGGTTGCTGCCCCATTTTCCATTTCATTAACACCACAGTTGATCATGGACTCTCAACGTTAAGGGATTTATTTAATTAAGTTTAAAAGGAGGGGTTTTAGAGAGAAACCTTTGTCCAGTTGATAATTTGAGCCCAAACCTGTTGTTTCATTTGACTTGCTTGAATATTACTAAAGCTTTCATTCTTCAAATTCTTTGTTATGTATGGATATTTCATCATCAAGGGATTAACTCATTAACGGTTTAATAAGGGGTTTTAATCAGAACCAAACTAAATTGCATTGTTTTTGAAATAAGTGCATCATAGTTTCTTTAAACGTTCCTTATCGTTTGCTTGTTTCCTTCATTTGTTCACTCACTAGGTTTATACTCACCATTTTCAACTTCATGTTTTCAGATCAAGAGGTAGCCGATAACTAGGTCGAGGTGTCCTTGTAGATTCGTTTCCTTGGTAGGTATCTCGGCATTCAATACTTGAACTTTCCCCGAGTTTTTTCTTTGAAAGTCGAGTATCCCTTTTTGTTGTGTATAGACAAACCCGATGTAAATTATTAAGATATATGTTTTAGACAATGTATGTATATTTGATCAGAAATGCCACTACGAGATGGCAATGGTTAGCATTATTTTGAATTGAAATTATGAAATGTGACTTTAAAAACTTATGATGGAATGATGGACAGGTTATATAAATAGGCTTGCTTGGGCTTAGTGGGCTATGTCCATTGGGCCCATGCGCAGGTTATGGCCCGAAATTTGGGTCGTGACAGTAGCTGAGAATTGGCCAAGGCCTACGAATGTCACAAAAATGAGAAGTTTTCTCGGTATGGCCTATTATTATAGATGCTTTGTATAGCATTTCTCAAAGATAGCGTCTCCCCTCAAGAAATTAACACAAAAAAGAGTTAGATTTGAATGGTTAGATGCCTATGAGACTAGTTTTCAAAGGCTTAAGGCCTGTTTCACCTCAGCACTCATACTGAGCTTGCCTTGTGAGACTGGAGACTACACTGTGTATTATGATGTGTCACAAGTTGGTTTGGGCTACGTATTGATGCAAAATGGAAAAGTCATAGCATATGCATCCCGTCAACTAAAGAGGCATGAGCAGAACTACCCTACGCATGACTTAGAGATGGTTGCAAATGTCTTTACTTTGAAAATTTGGCGCCATTATCTCTGTGGTGAAACTTGTGAACTATATATTGATCATAAGAGTTTGAAGTATATATTTCAACTGAGATATTTAAATTTAAGGCAGCGTAGGTGGTTAGAACTGTAGAAAGATTATGATTGCACCATACTCTACCATCCTTGCATGGCTAATGTAGTGGCAGATGCCTTGATCCAAAACTCAATGGGAAGTTTGGCACATGTGATCGTAGAGAAAAGATATCTAGTGCAAAGTTTGTATGATCTAGGCAATATGGGTGTACACTTTAAGGTTAATGATTCTAACACCTTGTTGGCACATTTTAGAGTTTGATCGATGAGATTGAATCAGATTAGGAATGCCCAGAATCATGATGAATATATGGTGAATATATTTGGAGAAATGAGCAAATATAAAGCTCGAGACTTTGTATACGACACAAATGGTTTAATGAGGTATTGATCACGAATTTACGTGCTAGATTGTCATGACCCAATTTCCCGGGCCATGACTGGCGCATGAGCTCAATGAGCATAGCTCACTAAGCCCCAGCAAGCCTATCCATTTACCTTTGCTTAACAAATTTATCATATCATGCATACACACACACCTTTTCCCGGGTGTGAACATAGCCAAAACACAATGGCATTATCGATAATAATATACATTCACTATACCAGTCATGTATTTAGCAATTTACATTGCATACACATATTCACATTGTTAGATTGTATTCACAATACAAAAGAACCTATGACTTCTTGCGGAGACATTTACAATAAAAGGGATTACTATCGAATGCCAGACACATACCCAGGAGATGCACTACGGGGACTCCTCGATCTAGGGTCCAACAATCACCTGATCAGAAAACATGAATTTTTATAAAACGTGAGTACAATACTCAGTGAGTGAACAAGGAAGGGAACAAGCAACAATTAGGGAGAACTTAAAATCATGAAGCACTTGTTTCAAAACAATGCAATTTAGTTCATTCCTATTTAAAACCCCTCAAAACCCGAGAGTTTCTCGTTGCAGCGAGCATGAATTTTGCTGTAGCGAAAACGGAACAACAAGAGAAACATTTTTCCTCACTCAACAAAAAGCCATCCTGCTAAACTAATAAAATCAAC
>NC_030852.1:15053545-15056051 GCF_000208745.1 Theobroma cacao
CATCATCATCATCACCAGCTCATGCGCACTCCCTACTCGCACATGGCTGGGTCATCACCGGGTTATGCGCACTCCCTACTCGCACATAACCGGGTCATCCTCGGCTTATGCGCACTCCCTACTCGCACATAGCCGAGTCAACATAATTACACAACATTATATTCAAACATATATGTATATCAACATAAAGCAGCCACATAGAAATCTATAATAACCACATTTCATAACACAGACCTTTTCTGAAAAGCTTGTTCCCAAGGTATTCATTTTCATGAAAAATTGCATAAAATCATTCAAACACTTTGTTCAAAACAGTTATATTCCCAAAACAATTTTGATAGGCAGTCCATTCACAAGTGTCGAAAATTCGGATTCCGGGTGAACTCAGACTAATAGTCCTCAGGCCCAATTCCTTTGCCTTTTCCGTACGTCTCACCACCTTGACAAATAAAAAAGTCGAGAAATTTACTATATTGTCCCTAAATTGATATAAATTAATTTAAATTACTAATGCTTCATATGTAAATGCAAAAATATGTCCAATTACCGCTTAATCACGGTATCGATTAAATTCGACCGATCATCCGATTAATCGACGATTATGTCCAAATCACCTCCAAATTAATTCATTTCTCCTCTAATACCTTAATTTACCACATACATTTAAATAAAACCAAATTCAGCATTAGAACCCTCACAGTTCCTTATAGAAAAATTTGGTCATTTGGTGCACTAGCATCGAATTTTTTGCTACATAACCGTTTCACCTTAATTCATCATTTTCCATGCCATTTTCCTTGAAATAAAAACAATCCCCCATTGATATTCAGCCCTCATGGTTCGGCCAACAAGGAACCCTAGAGAAATTGAATATTTCTTTTGTGTTTTTGTTCATAACTATGCTTAACTATCCCTAAACACTAACATAGTCTAAAATCAAATTATTCCAACAACAATTCCTTTTCCATACCCATTTTTCAGAATTGAATTCATCATGATAACTCAATATTCAACCATGGAAATCAAGAATAAAAGCATGGGTAAGCTAGGTATCAATGAGAATTAAAGAAATTTTAACTTACCTAGCTTGTTTCCTTGATTTCTTCACTTTTTCTTTAAATTTCCACCTAGGTTTTCTTGTTTTTCCTTTTGTTCTTCCTTTTCTCTTGTTGCTGGATGCCTAGGCAGAATATGGTGAGGGAATTGGGGATTTAATGGGCTGATTTCTATAGAAAATAATAAAATAATCAAGCATGCCACGTGTCACATGCTTATTGGCTCAATTTTTTTAACTTTTTGACTTTTTCTTCTTAATTTTCAACCACAAATATTCTAGTACTTATCCAATCCTACCACAATTAAAATCCCTTGGTCTTGACAAGTGCTGGGGTGAAATATTTACCGATTTACCCCTGAAGTGAAAAAAATTACGATTTTACCCCTATACTCCGAAATGTACCGGAATCACATTATTTCTACTTTTCAACCTCAAATAACACTAATATTGATCAATATTAACCAAATGGGACAAAAAGTGTTTTATAAAAATTTTCGTTTAGTCCTCTAGTGGCAAAATTACCATTTTGCCCTTGTGCTCCAAAAATACCGGGAATCACAATTTTTCAGTACTAAACATCATTTTATACTCTGATAATCATAATTATATTTCATATAATTATTCTTGGTCAAATGTGATCAAATCTTGGTTAGAAATCTCCATTTAATCATCAAATGATAAAATGACCGTTTTGTCCTTAATCGGTCAATTTTCCTGATGGACTTCAAACTGGACCTTGAACTACGAATCACTATTCTAAGCCATTCTGTGGGTTTCAAAATTTTCAATTTCCTCTTAGAATTTCTATTTGAACTAGTTCAAGGCTCGATTTAACTTAGTTGTACCACTCGGTATAATGCCGTCTTTTAATCAAGTTTGACAGGATCTCACATTCTCCCCCACTAACAAAAATTCGGTCCCCGAATTTAAACTCAATGTAGAGTGGGTTACCTTTATATATTGAAGAGGTGTGGATGCTTTGTCCGCATGTCATCCTCAGCTTCCCACGTTACCTCCTTACTAGTGTGATTCCGCCACAACACTTTCACTGAGGCTACATCCTTTGAACGGAGCTTTTTAACTTGCCTATCAAGGATAGCTATCGGTTGTTCCTCATAGGTTAGATCATCTTGCAACTGAATGGTTTCATACCGTATTACATGTGTTGGATTTGGGTTGTACTTCCTAAGCATGGACACATGAAACACGGGATGGATATTCGAAAGGTCTGGCGGTAATGCCAAACGATATGCCACTACTCCAACCCTTTCTAAGATCTCGAAGGGTCCTATATACCGAGGACTTAACTTCCTTTTCTTGCCAAACCTCATTACCCCTTTAGTTGGCGAAACTTTCAAAAATACATGATCTCCTACTTGGAACTCCAAGTCTCTCCGTCGGTTATCAGCATATGACTTTTGTCTACTTTGTGCTGTTAACATCCTCTGA
>NC_030852.1:15061994-15075620 GCF_000208745.1 Theobroma cacao
GCCATTTTCCTTGAAATAAAAACAATCCCCCATTGATATTCAGCCCTCATGGTTCGACCAACAAGGAACCCTAGAGAAATTGAATATTTCTTTTGTGTTTTTGTTCATAACCATGCTTAACTATCCCTAAACACTAACATAGTCTAAAATCAAATTATTCCAACAACAATTCCTCTTCCATACCCATTTTTCAGAATTGAATTCATCATGATAACTCAATATTCAACCATGGAAATCAAGAACAAAAGCATGGGTAAGCTAGGTATCAAGGAGAATTAAAGAAATTTTAACTTACCTAGCTTGTTTCCTTGATTTGTTCACTTTTTCTTTGAATTTTCACCTAGGTTTTCTTGTTTTTCCTTTTGTTCTTCCTTTTTTTCTTGTTGCTGGATGCCTAGGCCGAATATGGTAAGGCAATTGGGGATTTAATGGGCTGATTTCTATAGAAAATAATAAAATAATCAAGCATGCCACGTGTCACATGTTTATTGGCCTAATTTTTTTTTAACTTTTTGACTTTTTCTTCTTAATTTTTCACCACAAATATTCTGGTACTTATCCAATCCTACCACAATTAAAATCCCTTGGTCTTGACAAGTGCTGGGGCAAAAAAGTTATCGATTTACCCCCGGAGTGAAAAAAATTACGATTTTGCCCCTATACTCCGAAATGTACCGGAATCACATTATTTCTACTTTTCAACCTCAAATAACACTAATGTTGATCAATATTAACCAAATAGGGCAAAAATTGTTTGATAAAAATTCCCGTTTAGTCCTCTAGTGGTAAAATTACCATTTTACCCTTGTGCTCCAAAAATACCGAGAATCATAATTTTTCACTACTAAACATCATTTTATACTCAGATAATCATAATTATATTTTATATAATTATTCTTGGTCAAATGTGATCAAATCTTGGCTAGAAATCTCCATTTAATCATCAAATGGTAAAATGACCGTTTTGTCCCTAATCGGTCAATTTTCTTGATGGACTCCAAACTGGACCTTGAACTCCGAATCACTTTTCTAAGCCATTCTGTGGGTTTCAAAATTTTCAATTTCCTCTTAGAATTTCTATTTGAACTAGTTTAAGGCTCGATTTAACTTAGTTATACCACTCGGTACAATACCGTCTTTTAATCGAGTTTGACAGGGTCTCACACAGATGTTAATGGTTTAAGAAATGAGATGTTGAAAGAGGAGCATGTTGTGGCCTATGCTATTCATCTTAGATCCACAAAAATGTACCACGATGTAAAGTCCACTTATTGGTGGCTAGGAATGAAAAGAAACATAGCAAAATATGTCTCTAGATGTTTGACATGTTAGTAAGTAAAGGTTGAAAACCAAAAGCCCTAAGGACTATTGCAACCGTTATTGATTCTTGAGTGAAAATGGGAACATGTAACAATAGACTTTCTGACAGGTTTACCATGAACTAGAGGTGGTTGTTATGCCATTTATGTGAAAGTTGACCGACTAACTAAGTTTGCTCACTTTTTGCTAGTCAAAACTAAGTATGGAGTAACTCAGTATGCCCAAAAATACATTAATGAGGTTGTCAGGCTACATGGTGTTCTAGTAACGATAATGTCTGATAGAGGACCACAATTCATGAGTCAATTTTAGAGGAGATTGCAAGAGGCCTTAGACACGAGATTGGACTTTAGTACGACTTTCCACCCACAGATCGATGGCCTATCCATGCTTATTGATAACTTTCTAATATAGAGTTATTTGGTCTTAATTTTGATAATAATTTAGCGTAGTTCTTGCAGTAATGCATAGAAATTAGTAGATTTTATTTAATTATTTTAAATTAGTTAATTTAGGTGAGTTAATCTAATCTTAGTTAATTTTATGCTTAATTTGGTGTTAATGTGGTTAAGATAGGTTGTTGTTGATTTACTTTTGTAGGTGTTTAATGAAGGAAGAATTTTAATGGAAGAAGAAGAGCAATTTCAAGGTGAAAACTTCCACTGCACATGTTTCGGTATTTAAGCTATAACTCTGTCTACAAAGCTCTAAATGAGGTGATTCTTCAGCATTAGAAAGATAAGAGAAAAAGCTACAACTTTCATGCTTACCACTTCACCCAATTTGGTCTGAAAGGTGGTCAAAAATCTTGTCAAATTTGATGTACTGCAGCAGTCCTAGAACAATTACAATTTCTGCTATTTCAATTGTCCAGGCCACGATTTTGGAGGTAATAGGCCACGACCCACATAGTCTAATGAGAAAATCTTGATTGGAATTTACTTCTTTCTTTACCTAACTTGACCTAACTTCAAAACCCTATAAAAATAACCTTTCGAAGGACTTTTAGGGAAATAACGAAACTCTAGATTGAAAGCTGAGAGTCAAGCCACAAAGTCATTTAAGCTAAGAAGAATTTGAAGGATTCAAGGAGATGTAGATATCAAGAATACAATTCTTTAGTTTTTCTATCTTTTTCGTTTATTCTCTTATTCTCTTGGTTTTGTTTTTAATGTTTAAATTTTATTTGATGAAGATGTATGACTTGATGGAGAACTAAATTATTAATCTAAGATTATGATTGAACTCAATATGTAGTCTGATTTATTTATCTCTCTTTTACTTATGTTTGATGGATTTAAGTTGTTTATTTTATTTTGTTCTTAATGCTTATATTTGCCTGATCACCAATTAGATTGTATTGAAAACCTAGGTTAAACCTTGATGAAGGAGATTTAGGTAGACCTTGAATAGAATGACGTATGATCAAATGCACTTAGTTGATTAGGTGGTTTGATTTGCATATAGGGTCGACATACACCTATAAGCCACGTGTAGTCAAACTTAGAGCACGAACTTGATAAACCTTTCTTCAATTTAATTTGCATAGACATCTAGTAAATTAATTGGGAAAGGTATTTTTATGAGAAACTTGACAGAGGCTTGTAAATAACAACTTAATCCATTAAATTAAGTTAAGAGAGAGAGAGAGAGAGACAATATTCAAATGAAGTATTAAGGGATATCATAATCTTAGGTCTGGTAATCACTAGAAGTTAATAAAATAATTTTGTTGATATATTTTAGATTAGTTTTAGTTATTAGCTAGTTAGTTTTAATTTTAATTGTTTAGATAAAATTAAGGTGTGTTAATTTTAGTAGCTAATAGTAAGAATTAAGTCAATTCTATGTGGGATCAACACTCTACTCATCACTATAGTATCTTTGCGACATGTATACTTGCGTGGGTAGAAAATTGAACAACAAGTTTTTGGCGTCGTTGCCGAGGAATTGATTTTTAGTTCTTTCTTGTTAATATTAATACCAAGCTTTCTTAATTTTAATCTAGACTTTTCTTTTCTTTAACTTTTCAGGTACTTTTGGTTGTTGTATGCCAAGACTTTAGAGGAAAAATAAAAAAATTTCTGCTCCAAGTAAAACAATCGCTGATGAACAAGAGGAAGAGACCAAGACTTTGAAAGATTATGTTGTACCATAAGTACAAAATCTTTACTCTAGTATCCGAAGACCCCTTATTCAAGCCAACAACTTTGAAATTAAGCCATCAATCATTTAGATGATTTAGACTTCTGTTTAGTTCAGGGGTTTGCCTAATGATGATCCGAATGCTAATATTGTAAATTTCTTGGAAATTTGTGATACATTCAAGGCTAACAGTGTTACTGATGATGACATAAGATTGAGGCTTTTCCCTTTTTCATTAAAAGATAAAGCAAATTGTTGGTTAAATTCGCTTCTTGCTGGTTCCATTAATACTTGGGATGATTTGGCATAAAAATTCTTAGCAAAATTCGTCCCACCTACTAAGTCAGCAAAGATGCAGAATGATATCACTTCTTTCATGCAATTTGATTCTAAATCACTATATAAGGCTGGGATCTTTTAGAGCTACCATTGATGCTGCTGTTGGAGGTGCACTCATGAGTAAATCCATTGATAAAGCTTATGATTTGCTTGAAGAGATAGTTTCCAATAATTATCAATGGCCATCTGAAACATTGGGTATAAGAAAAATTGCTGGAATTCGTGAATTAGATGTGATAAATATTGTTTCTAAACAATTGGCTTCTCTTGCAAAGAAAATAGATAAACTAACTATTAATGTTGTTCAGAACTCCTTTATGACATGTGAAATTTATGGGAATGACATTCCAATGACAATTGTCCCATTTATTTTGAGTCTTGTCAATTTGTTGGAAATAGGCAACAAAACAATCCCTATTCCAACACTTATACTCTCGATCGGAGGAATCATCCTAATTTTTCATGGAATAAAAACCAAGGGTCTTCTTCTGTTGCTAAGTCAAACTTTCCTCCTATATTTCCATCTAGAACCCCCATGCTAGGCAAAAAGCCTTCAATGAAGGATATGTTTATGCAGTTCATGACAAAGACTGATACATTCATGATAAAGACCGAAGCATTTATGACAAGGATTAATGCCTCAATTCAAAATCAAGTAGCTTCAATTAGAAATCTTCAGACACAAGTGGGCTAACTTGCTAGTGCTTTAAATACTAGACCTCATGGTACCTTACTAAGAGCATGTTTGGCTTGGCTTTTTTCTAGCTTAAAAGCTATTATAAAGCTCTTATGAAAAATAATAGGTTTTCAAATTAAGTTAAAGCTGTTTGATAAATTTACTTTTTATAAGCTCTTTTTTATAGACAAGCTGTTTGGTAAAACAATTTATATAAACTCTAATTTTGATTAAAATTGCCATAAATGATATTTAATAAATAACTTTCTAAAAAGAAAGAAAAATTATCTGGTTAGTTGAATCCTTAACAAATTGTAATTTTTTTATGAAATACTAAAACCTGGTTTAAAACTAAAATAAAGAAGAATAAATATAAAATAATTTGAAAGAGATTAGAGATTTGATTTAAGCTATATGATCATGTCTAACAGTATCAACTTTGTGACAAAAAAGACTGAAAAAAATATCATCCAGAGTTTGAAAGTAAATTTTCATCTAATTTATTTCAACAACTGTTGACCTACTTGACTTCAATCATAATCAATAAATATTATATACACAACAAAAAGTTAAGAACAAATAAATATCACATATTTGTCATATCAAATAATAAAGAGAGTTTCCAAAACCCAAGCGAAAAGAATGATAAAAAAATGAAAAACAAAACAGAAAAAAAAATACCTGGATGCAATTCTGATTTTTTTAGTTTTCGTTCTTCTTAATTTTTTTAAACAAAAAAACTCTGATTTGCAGAAAGGGAGAGAGGAGAGGGAGATCAATAGGGAAAGAGGGAAAGAATATTTTTTGAGAGAGGATTTTTTTGGAAAAAAATAACTTTCCTGAGAAGCTGGCGTGTTTTAAAAAAAAAAAGAAGATAAAGCTCCTAATTGGAGCTTTTTTTTAAGCTCTTTTTTTTAAGATTTTATTCTTTAAAAAAAAGCTACTTTTTTTTAAGAGCTTTTCACGAAATTTTGTTTGGCCTAGCTTTTACTTTTAAGTAGTAGATAAGCTAAAAATAAGCTAGGCCAAACGGGCACTAAGTGATACTGAACCCAACCCAAGAAGAGAATTTAAGAAACATTGTATGGCTAGCACTCTTCGCAATGGAAAAGAGGTAAGTAATAAAGCTTTAAATTTTGAGATTTCGATTCAATTTGATGAGAAAGAAATTGAAAAAAATGCTAAAAAAGAAAGTGTGGTTGAAAAATCTGTTGAAAATTCAAAGAAAAATCACAATTAAAATATGCTTTCGCATCTCCACCACCTTTTCCTCATCATTTTTAGCAGCAAAAACTTGACAAACAATTCTAGAGATTTCTTGAGGCATTTAAAAGCCTGCACGTTAATATTCCATTTGCTGAAGCTTTGGAACAAATTATATTAAATTCTTGAAAGACATCTTGACCAAAAAGAGGAAACTATAAGAGTTTGAGACAATTATACTAACTGAGGACTGCAGTGCTATAATCCAGAATAAGCTTCCACCAAAGCTTAAAGATCTAAAGAGTTTTTCTATTCCTTGTATTATTGGTAGTTTTAAAATTTCTAAAGCTTTGTGTGATTTGGGTGTTAATGTCTCAATAATGCCTTTGTCTATTGCCAGAAAACTTGGATTTCAAGAGATACAACCTACTACAGTTACCTTGCAATTAGCAGACAAAACAATCATGCACCCAATTAGGATTATAGAGGATGTTTTGCTTAAAGTTGGGCATTTATACATTCCGATGGACTTCGTTGTGCTCGAGATTGGAGATGATGTTGAAATTCCTCTTATTTTGGAAAGACCATTCTTAGCTACAGTTGGAGCAATTATTGATGTGAAGAATGGAAAAATAACTTTTAGAGTTGGAGAGGAGGAAGTAGTGTTTAATTTGTTCAATGCAACTCAGTATCCCTATACAGATAGTTGCTATAAAGTGGATTTGGTTAAAGAGGGTAAAGGTAAGCTTAGTCCACCACCTTCAACAAAGCTAGAGCCAACTCTTGAGACAAAACCACCACCATTTTCCAGTCATCTTGATTTTGTGGTTGAACAGTGAGTAGTATTTTATGATTCACAACTCCATCTTTTGCCATGGAATCTTAAACCATATTGGGGCAATACCTTCAAGGTGGTAAAGATTCATCCTTATGATGTTATAGATATTTATAGTGGCCTTACCAGAGAAGTCAAGGTCAATAAAGAAAGTCTTGAGCTGTATAAAGTAGTGTAGAAAGAGGTACATAAAAAAATGTAAAAATAAAATTTCAAAAGAAAAACCATTCCTCCTAGAAGTGAGAATGAGGAAGACAACAATAAGGAAGAGGAAGAATAGAGCTTCACTAGATTCATCCAACCTTCAAGGGAGTTGTGAAACCTCTACTTTCATAGACGTGTAATGAAGGTAGACATGATGACGCAGATTAAGGGTAATTTTGTCATTTTCCATGGTGAGCTCCTAAAAGTGGGTTTTTAATATTATTAAGGCCTAGTAGGCCTAAGGAATAAATGAATGATGTATATAATGATGAAATAAAAGAAGAAAATAGAAATAATGATAATTTTCACGATAGGGGTAAAATGGTTATTTTGGGTCTTGAGTCTAAAATTTTAAGTTTTCATGAACTCGAGTACCTCTAAGCTATTGTGGACCTTTTCTCAGTGTCAAAAGAGTAAAAAGTTTGAGCAACAGGGAAGAAGAAGACAAAGTAAACTATGCAATGGCATTTTTATAAATAAGTGGAACTTTGTCATTTATAGGATAAATATCAAATTTTTCCAGCACTTTCTCCTCACTTCCAACAGCTTCTTCTTCTTATTCCCATTTCTATTCTCCATTTCACGTTTTCCTTTTTCCATGGAAGCCTCTCTTGAAACCTCCATGATTTTATCATGGTAACCCCAAATTTTATGTTTTTATATACCTTGTCATAGGATTTTTCATGCTCTTTCACGTCTACACCTCAAGAACCCTCAAAAGTCTTTCCCCAATACTTTCTCTCACTAGTTGGACATTTTAGAGAGAGAGAGAGGCTTTCCATAATAGCTTGACAAACTCTTGAAAAGGAATTCAACTACAAAATCACCAAGGTGAGTAGTTAGTTAGGTTTGATTTTATGTTGTTGATGATGGTCAATAATTAAGTTGTAGACGGTTTTGTTGTTGAAGGTTAGTTATTTATTCCTAGTGTGACTAGAGTAATGTGAATAGATAGCTAATCAAATGATAATTGGATGTTAGTTAGGAAAAACTAGCAAAATTTGATTTAGGAAAATAGCTTTAGGAATAATATTCATGTCAACTAAGTTGGTGTGATGCTATTGTGTGTGATAGGTTCCAACAAGACCTCACATCTCCCTTTAGAGCATTAGTGGAAGTTGGAGTCGATTTAAGAATCAACAAAGACAAGTAAGTGAATTTGCATTAAAATGTTTCGGAATAAATGATTATATGCTTGATTGAACAACTTGAAATATTTTATTGGTTTCTCTTTAAAATTTGCATGGGAACAAGCCCTTGATTAAATGTTTTTATGTTGTGAAATATGAATGTAATGAACTCATATGGTTCTAAATTATGTTGACGTGTATGTTAAGCATTGAATGGCACTATTGGGTGATAATTGTAACCATGCATGTGCGGTGTGGGAGTGCACATGACGGTGATAGTGGTGTGCTGTGTGAGTGCACACACTAATGATATATGCCATGAGCGTGATAGTGGTGTGCTGTGTGAGTGCACGCACTGATGATATATGCCATGTGTGATGTGGGAGTGCACATGATGATATTGCCTTGTGTGGTGTGGGAGTGCACAAGATGATTGTAGCTATGTGTGGTGTAGAAGTGCACATTAGCTAGTGAGATGGGAGTTATATACATGTATACACATACATAGAGAGGTTAGGGAAAGTATTATTTGTTTGCATTGAATATTGAATGTTAATATTTGACAAATGCTTTCCAATTAATTTTCATTGCAGCAAAAATGGGTTTCTTTGTAACCAAAATGCTTTTAATTTTATTGCCCTATTTCTCGCTGCAGCGAAATTCATTCTCTTTGCAGCAAGAAAATCTCGAGTGCTAGGGGCTTGACTAGCCTAGATTTTAGCTACAGCGAAAATGCATTCTCGCTGCAGCGAGAAATTCTCAGGTGGGTTTTCACTGCAGCAAAATTCATTCTCGCTGCAGCAACAAACTCTCGGGTTGTGGGTTAAAAATTTTTCCCTGAAGTTTGCTGTAGCGAGATTCGTTCTACTGTGCTTGCCTTGCTTGAACTCTACTGTACTTTCACTCTTTAACTTCTTTATTGATCATGGATCTTTCAATACTAAGGCGTGAAGAATTTTAATTTTGATATTTTTTCGAGCATATGGGTAAAATAGTCATTTTGTCACCCTAGGGGCAAAATTGTAATTTTATACCACCTAACACTTGTCCAGTAGATGAATTTCACCCATTATTATTATGGATAATTGAGGAATTTTAAATGGTGGAGAAAGATTGCTTAATGGGTAAGTATGACACATGGACCAATGGAATGGTGACATGTGTTAAATTCTCATCCATTTATTATTTTCCTTATAAATTAGCACAAAATCAACCCATTTCTCTTCATATAGCCGGCCAAAGGAAGAACAAAGGAAGAAAAGAAGAACAAAAACCCTAGGTGGAAAAATTCAAGGGAAAAGTGTGAAAATTCAAGGAAACAAGTGAAAAAAGGTAAGATTTTTCAATTTTAGCTTGTGATCTACCTTTCCTATGCATTCTTTTTCATTTTTCATGGTTGAGAATCAAGTTTGCATGAGGATACCCTTGTTGGCCGGACATGGGGGGAGGAGTTTTGATGCTTGATTTGGTTAGATTTCAATATATTTTAGTGTTTTAAGTTGATTGGTGATGTGTAGCATGAAAATCAAGCAAGAAAAATTCATGTTCTCCCATCACCCATCATTGGCCGAATTTTCCATGTAAAGTGTGGATGGTGGATTTGATTTTATTTCAAGTGAATTGGTTAGGAAATGATGAATTATGGTGAGAAAATCAAGTTGGAAAAATCATAATGTTGATGAACCCACCATGGCTGAAATTCCCAAGAGAAAATGTGAAGGTGATTTTGCTAAATTTTATGCTATTTGACTTGTGTTTGATGGTTTGGAGAATTGGAAAAAAAATGGAGTTAATTGGAGTTGAATTGGACATATTGGCCAATTAATCGAGTGATAGATCAGATTAGGCCAATACCGTTTTATTTAGGTACACAATTGAATTTGTGTAGAACACTGTGTTTAGACAATAATCCGAAAAATTTGCATTCCATTTCATGCATCCATATAATTTTATAAAGGTTTAGCACCAATGTGGTAAATTGCTTGATTGTGCATTATGTCTAGGTGGTGAATCCTCCGATAAAGGAAAAGAAATTGTACCCGAGGATCGATAGTCTACGTACTCTAAAAATTCGACTCCCGAAATAGTGAGTAACCTTTCATCATTTTAATTATCTAAAGTGGTCTTTTTATTCGATTTTGTGAATTTTATGGAAAATGAGTTAAATGGTAAATCTTTGTGTTTTATAACTAAAATGTGATTTAATGAGATGATTTTATAACATTGTCTTGAAATTGAATGGTGGTTTGCAAATAGAGTAATTGGAGATTGTTTTCATGTGTTGTAAATTCATGGTTTGAATCGAATGGCTTATGAAAATATTTGCATGAATGGCTGAATTGGTATTTGTGTTGAAATATATGAACTGTGTATTTAGCCTTGAGAGGCTGGATTGTGAAATAATTGCCATGTCATGCTATTGCAAATTTTATTGTATGGTGGGTTTAGCTTGTTGCAGTGGGCGGGTTCTGTGGACCAGCCTATTAGAGGGGCACGAAATCCGGTTATATATGTACCTCGATCGGAGAGGCGCATAGGGTATCTCTTGAGGTATGGTTAGAGTTCACATCACGCCGAACCACCTCGTGATGATGAACTCTGCTAATGCCAAGGAACGACTGTGTTTTTCAAACTAAAAATATGTTTATGTGTATACGAAACTTTTTAACAGCCTTGGCGGACTCGATTAAATGTCTCGGCCAAGGTATTCCCGAGAATGGTTTTGGTAGGAGCCAAGCTTTTAAGATACTCATAAGCCATGTTGATTATTTAAATGAAATGAATATTTATGTTTCGAAATACATATTGAGATGGAATCTTTTAATCATCTCCATTTACTCGACTTTAGATATTTTGGATGATGTTTGTTTACTCACTGAGATTATATAATCTCACCACCCTCCTTTCCACCCATTTCGGGCTCAGATAGCTGATTTCATCAAGGCTATAGATAGGCTGTAGATAGCTGATTTCATCAAGGCTACCATTGGATTTGCATCCTCCAAACTGTAGGTTCACAGTCTTCCTTACTTTTGGTTATTCGGGGGCCCACTGGTTATTGTAAATTAAATTAAATACTCTAACTTACTGTATTACAGCATGTATGAATTTATTTTGCTTTTACGCTATAAAAAAATTATTTAAGTATAACTCAAAAAATATTATTGTATAAGAAAATAGAATATTTTAATGAATATTTCTTTTATTTTTTTATATCCAAATAATCATAATTTCATTTTAAATGAAGGTTTTAGATGTTTAAACTTATTTTTGATTATGAATTATGTGTTTTGTACTCGCATACTACATTTTTAGCTAGTTTCAAAATTTTTAGGGAAAAATGACTAAAATGCCCCTGTGAGACAAAAATAATTTTTTTTATTGTTTTAAGTTGGAAATAGTTTAAACTCTATTAGAACATGATATTTGACAACGGTTACTCACAGGGGAAATGAGAAACTGATATTAAAGCCTTGCGGGGTTTCGGTTAGCATTCCGAGTAATGAGTCTCTATCGGGACACTGCGGTGGTTGTCATGGGCTCAAAGGGAGTACCGGGTCGTGATAACGATAACTAGTTATCTTGAATTTTTATCTTTTGGTGCAAAGGGTATTTGTTTAGATTCATGCTAAAATCTTTTGTTAAATATCATTATTAAGATGTTATTTCCACAATTTTGAGCACTATATCTTTTCTTTTGAATAATGATGAATATCTAGAGAAGGTTTATATTGATGTGAATTGTAGATTATGTCATGAATTCTAGAATTTGCTTGATTTTCCCTCGAGGTGAAATCCTAGGCAATACTTAATTAGGGAGATGATTTAGGCTATTTTTGGACCGTTAAAGCCTAAAAAGCCAACCTTGTTAAATCTTTATCCCTAGTATACCTTTTTGAGCTTAATTTCTTTTTTTTTTTATTTAACTACATAAGAATGAGTCTAGCCTTAAAATAAAATTTTCAATTTTGCAACCCTCACTCCTAAGTATGTATATTGTTTTAGGAAATCTAAATTGAGCTAAATGTTGAAAAGGTGGAAAGGTGATGTTAATGTGAAAAAAAAAAAGTTCAAAATATGAAAAGTAACCTCACTACCTACAATACAAAGAAAATAAGTTT
This sequence comes from Theobroma cacao, assembly GCF_000208745.1. Classification (NCBI taxonomy): domain Eukaryota; kingdom Viridiplantae; phylum Streptophyta; class Magnoliopsida; order Malvales; family Malvaceae; genus Theobroma; species Theobroma cacao. The sequence continues at coordinate 15,073,968 of NC_030852.1, forward strand.
GGGGGTGTGAAATTGTAAACTTGTGAAAAAAAAAATGTGTTGAAAGAAAAACAAGAAAAGGTGTACTAGGAGAAGGAGAATAGAGATCTATATATAAGTCCTATAATAATTATGTAATACCCCGTACCCTCGTATAATAGTTAACATAATAGTCCCGATAAGACGAAGGAATAATTAATGCGAGTTTATGTGCTAAAGAGTGATAAAGGAGTAAAGGAATGTTCCAAAGTAAAATATTTCGCACACGTGAAAATAATAATAAAATAATAATATCTTCGTCAAAAATGAATTAAGGCATTAAAAGGTGATTTGGAAGTGAAACAGGACATAATAATATGTTTCGGGATGAGAGGAGACAAGTAGAAAATTTTGAAATAAAATAATATTAAAATATTACTAATAATAATAACAATAAATGAATAAATAAATAAAATGAAATGAATAAAGAAAAGATGAATAATGAAACGGTAAGACGGGTGGAAAATTAAGCATGGCCTTTTTTTTTACTTTACTTTGACCACATGGGAGAAAAAGAAAAAGAAAATAAAATAAATGGAACAAAGGTGGAGTGGGCAGCCGCCCATGTGGCAAATAAATTAGTTAAGAATATATATATTATATATATATATATATATATATATATATATTAGTGATAGATTGAGTTAGTAGGGGCCGACCACATGGAGTGAAGGAAAAAGGAAGAGAAGAAATAATGATGATGATGATGTCGGCAAAGGATGAGAAAAAGAAAGAAAGGAAAGAGAAATAAAAGAGATGAAAGGGAGAGAGATAAAGGAAAAAAAAATCTGGAAAGTGGCTTGCCAAAGAAAGAAAGAAGAAGAAGAAGAAAAGAAAGAAAGGTGACCGGTGGTGAAAGAGGGAAAGGAGGAAGCCATTTATGGAGCAAAAATAAAATTGAGGAAGAAGCTGATTTTTGAGAAAGGAAAGAAAGAGTTGTGTAGCTGATTTTGAGAGGGGAAAACAAGGGTGTTGACTGTTGGAATTTGAAGGAAGGAAAAGAGAAAGAGCTGGGTTGTGGTGGCTGGCAGAAAAAGAGAGAGAGCTAACCAACGGTGGAAGTAGAGAAGGGACTTTAAGTCGCCGGTGATGTGAGGGAGAGAAAGAGCTTGTGCTGTCCATGGGTGATGGTTCATGAGAAGGCCGGTTGGAACAAGGTGGAAGAGAAAGGGAAAGAGAAGAAAGGTGGAGATTTGGGCCACCCAGCCCATATTAGTAAAAATTGCCTTGCTCTTTTTTTTGGGCTTGTTATGAAATTGGATTATTTTGGGGCTAGTCCATCTTGTTTAGCTAAATTTAGATTTTTGATGATATGAATTAAATTAAGTTGCTTTAATACAATATTTAAAAATTGTTTTATGATATCTCATAGGATTAAAGCAAAGAAGAAAATATGAGATGAATGAATAGTATTTTAAATATAGTTAAGAAATTTTGAAATAGTTCATTGTGAGGAATTATTGTTGTCGGAGGAATTTATTTACATAAATTAGTTGGAAGTGTTAAGTTACATGTTATATTAATTGAAAGAAATAAGGGGGAATAATGTGGATGAAAATTGGAAAATGATTGAGTAGATTTGAAATGATTGTGGTTGTCGTAAATATGGTTAATATTATAAAAATATTAAGATGG
>NC_030852.1:15078610-15082067 GCF_000208745.1 Theobroma cacao
AATCACCATATTAAACCATTCTGGGACTTTAATATTCTTAATTTCATTTTAAATTCTCTATTTGATCTAGTTCGAGGCTTAAATTAACTTAATTGTACCATTTGGTACATTGTCGTCTTTTAACGATTTTTCTTTCGGGGCTTTCCAAGTATGCAAGCATATTGTCAATCATATGAATGACATGGAAAGTATTTTATAAGGTCGGGCTTGACAATCTGTGCCTTATATTTGTGTAGTGTGCAGTCATGGTTATATTACTTATCCACCATAAAAATTATTGTTTTGAAGTTCATGCATAAATTCATTTTGAGAAAATGATAGATTTTATCATACCTTATGTTGAATGCTTTGGAAATAATTTTGAAACGAGATTTCAAGGACATAAAGTAATTTCTAAAATGGTTTTATAAACCAAGAGATTCGAGAGTAGGCCGGCTGTCACTTCGGTTAAGTGCTACCCTCGTGCACGAGTGAGCTCTAACTAAAAGACTTTTGGGTCGCCGACGAGCTGTTAGGCATGGTGGGGACCACGCCCTGTGATATATGTATGCATGGCTAGGCCACCAGATGATTACGCGGTTACGATCGCTTGATTCTCCGATGTCGGCCAATATTGTTGAGACTGCCATGGCATGTGGGATCCGGTGGAGCGAGGCTTCCGGAGGTTATTATGTGGTAGCGGGACCACGAATTTTATTTGATTTCCTACTCAAGACAAAAATCTCTTTGGGTTTTCAAACTCTTATTTTTTGCATGGTGGAAACAAAATTATATTGTTTCTTGCAGCTTTTCCCCTGGATTTATTGTTATATGAACTTTACCCTCATGTGTGAGGTGATTTGCAAATTGTGTATAACCTTGGTTACTATTTGGTTTCACGGGAGCTTGTCCAACTTTATTGATTTGATTTGAGTATTACATGAGATAATTTCAACTGCAAAGATCTTTTATGAACACGAGGTTTAAAACGATATTTTACTGATTTAGTTTGAAAATGGTTATTAACCTTCTCGCTGCACAAAAGTTTATTTATTTGATTTGATATACAATATGGTTGATTATGACTTATAAGAGATTCTCGATACTTTCTTTTATATATATAAGGCACAAATCTCCATTTGAATTAAATATTTTTATCTACTCTTGTAACTTTTACTATTCAAAATCTCTACCTTATTGCTTGTTTCCCATCTACGCCTTACTCACGGAGCCGATGATCACTGAGTCTGTGAGACTCACACCCTTTTCATTTCCCCTTTTGTAAACAGGGATTGGCCTAGCGTGTAATCATCGGTGCGTGCAATCCATCGCAGTTAGGTAAAGGCATCTCTTAGCCTGTCATTCCGAGTCGCTCTGCAAGTTTTAGCAATTTGGCATCATTATGTAAACAGATTTTAGTTTTGATATAAATGAAGATTTTGGGGTATTAAACTCGATGTATTTAATCATGATATTATGACTTAAAGATCCAAATCGAATTACTATGCTTATTGTTAAATTCACAAATAAATATATATGTTTTGAGCATTAATACTGTTTAGTAAATGTGTATAAAGAGATATCCAAAAATTTCATGAAGGCTTGTTCGGGACTTAGCGGGATCTCCCGGAGGTCTCAGACGTCTGTAGCGACCGGGGAAGGGTCATTACAAATTATGTGTTTAGGGTGATTGGAGCCACATTATTATCCTTTATCTTACCTTGACCCTAGCCATACATTTCAAGCTTATTAAAGTCATATTGATCCCTACCTTTGTGTTAGTTTACATTAGTGGAGAGAGAGATGAAAAGTAAACCTATGAAATTTTGTACTAATTTGAATTTTGTGTTGGCATAAACTCATCCGAATGTCTTTATATTGTTGGTAAAAGACTTCACAAACACACAAAAATCCATTCGAGAATGTGCTTGCATTGGAATTGAAACATGAATTTGAATGAGGCCTATATTTTTCTTTATATTAATGATTGATAGACATACTTTTGAGGAAATTTTAGGGAATCATTGAGTTGGTGCACTTTATCTCTAGTAGTAGTAGTAGTAACTACATTTATTTTAATTTTCATTAACTGAATTTGATTTTCGTAAGTTAGTTTCTTTCTATGTTTTTCTCAAGGACTAGCAAAATATTAAGTTTGGGGGTGTGATAACTCTCTAATATAGAGTTATTTGGACTTAATTTTGATAGTAATTTAGCCTAGTTCTTGTAGTAATGCATAAAAATTAGTAGATTTTATTTAATTATTTTAAATTAGTTAATTTAGGTGAGTCAATCTAATCTTAGTTAATTTTATGCGTAATTTGGGGTTAATGTGGTTAAGATAGGTTGTTGTTGATTTATTTGTGCTTTTGTAGGTGTTTAATGAGGGAAGAATTTTAATGGAAGAAGAAAAGCAATTTCAAGGTGCAGACTTTCACTGCATATGTTTTGGTAGTTCACTTATAACTCTCTCTATAGAGCTTTAAATAAAATGATTTTTAGACCATTGGAAAGATAAGAGAATAAGCTACAACTTCCATGTTTAGCACTTTGCCAGCTTGGCTTAAAAGGTGGTAAAAAATCTTGTCAAAGTTGACGCACTGTAGCACTCCTATAACAATTACAATTTCTGCTATTTAAATAGTCCAAGCCACAACTTTTAAGGTAGTAGGCCTCAGTCCATGTAGTCTGTAGTACCCCGTATTTTAATACGGTCGCTAATAGAGCTTACGGATGCCAATTGAGGTTGATTCCTGAGTTAAAAGGGTAATTCAGAAGTGAACTTGTGAAATCTCGATCTCCATAGGCACATAACTAGAAGTAAACGTAATAATGCGGACTAGGGGTAATTTCATAATTTCTCTTGATAAGCTTCTATTAAAGGGTTTTTTTGATGCTATTAAGGTCTAAATAGGCCTAAGGAATGAATAAATGATGTTTATGATGGTAAATAAATGAGGAAAATAAAAATAATGATAATTTCCACGATAAGGGCAAAATGGTCATTTTGCATCTCGAGTCTAAATTTTTTTGTTTCGTGAACCCGAGTACCTTTAGATTATTATGGACTTTGTTTCGGTGTCAAAAAAGCAAAAAGGTTGCACAAAGGATGAGAGGAAGACAAAGCCACCATGTTAAGGGCATTTTGGTAATTTTAGTGGAAATTTGGATTTACTTGAAGCATAAATATCTATGCTCCAACAGCTTCTCCTTCTTCATCCCAGCCCTTCTTTTCATTTCATGTTTTCTTTATTTTCCATGGGAGGAAAACCTTGAATCCTCCATAAATCCTCACGAAAAGTCCAAATTTCATGCTTTTGCCCACTCCTTCATAGGGTTTTTCATGCCCTTCCACTTTTACACCTTAAAACCCTCAAAAAGTCTTTGTTCAACACTTTCTCTCACTAGTTGAAAGTTTTAGAGAGAGAAAGAGAGACTTGCCATAGTAGCTTGGAAGCTTTTGAAAAGGAATTCAACT
>NC_030852.1:15082878-15118660 GCF_000208745.1 Theobroma cacao
AACATAGCCAAAACACAATGGCATTATCGATAATAATATACATGCACTATACCAGTCATGTATTTAGCAATTTACATTGCATACATATATTCACATTGTTAGATTGTATTCACAATACAAAAGGACCCATGACTTCCAGTGGAGACATTTACAATAAAAGGGATTACTATTGAATGCCAAACACATACCCAGGAGATGCACTACGGGGACTCCTCGATCTAAAGTCTAACAGTCAATTGATCTAAAAACATGAATTTTTATAAAATGTGAGTACAATACTCAGTGAGTGAATATTAGAAGGGAACAAACAATCTCAACTAAGAAATTTGACAATCATGATACACCGGTTGAAAATAAAGCCATTTTCATCTAACTACTATTCCGAACCCTTTTTCCCTTAAAACAAGCCATCTTGCTAAAATAACAATAGCAACATGTAACACATGTAAACTTTCAAATTTCAACAAAACAAACGGTTACATATTTGCATTTACAACCATATACCCATCATCAACATGCACATCATCACATCAACATCATCTCATATGCAACGGCTTATGCGCATATAGCCGGGTCAGCAACGGCTTATGTGCACTCCCACTCACACATAGTCGAGTCAGCAACAACTTATGTGTACTCCTACTCGCACATAGCTGGGTCAGCAACAGCTTATGTGCACTCCTACTCGCAAGTAGCCGGGTCCAAATCAACATGCAAAGAAGCATCCAATGCATATCATGCATTTTATCATATTGTGATGACACATAAATCATTGTATAGCACATTTTCACAATATAAAATCATTTTACTAAAAGCTTGTTCCCAAGGTACATTTTCTAAGACAAGTTGGATAGAATCTTTCATATTCCCCAAAACAAGTTTGAAATGCAAGTCCACTCACCGGTATCAAAAATCCAGATTCCGAGTTCACTCAGACTAATAGTCCTCAAACGTAATTCCTTTGCCTTTTTCGGACGTCTCACTACCTTGACAAATAACAAAGTTGAGGAATTTACTATATTGTCCCTAAATTGATATAAACTAATTTAAATTACTAATGCTTGATATGTAAATGCAAAAATACGTCTGATTACCGCTTAATCACGGTATCAATTAAATTCGACCGATCACCCGATGAATTGGCGATTGTGTCCAAATCACCTCCAAGTTAATCCATTTCTCCTCTAATACCTTAATTTACCACATACCATTTAAATAAATCCAAATTCAGCATTAGAACCCTCACAGTTTCTTATAGAAAAATTCGATCATTTGGTGCACTAGCACCGAAATTTTTTTCTACATAACCGTTTCACCTTAATTCATCATTTTCCAAGCCATTTTCCTTGAAATAAAAACAATGCCCCATTGATATTCAGCCCTCATGGTTTGACCAACAAGGAACCCTAGAGAAATTGAATATTTCTTTTGTGTTTTTGTTCATAACCTTGCTTAACTATCCCTAAACACTAACATAGTCTAAAATCAAATTATTCCAACAACAATTCCTCTTCCATGCCCATTTTTCAGAATTGAATTCATCATGATAACTCAATATTCAACCATGGAAATCAAGAACAAAAGCATGGGTAAGCTAGGTATCAAGGAGAGTTAAAGAAATTCTAACTTACCTAGCTTGTTTCCTTGATTTCTTCACTTTTCTTTGAATTTCCACCTAGGTTTTCCTGTTTTTCCCTTTGTTCTTCCTTTGCTCTTATTGCTGGTTGCCTAGGCAGAATATGGTGAGAGAATTGGGGATTTAATGGGCTGATTTCCATAGAAAATAATAAAATAATCAATCATGCCACGTGTCACATGCTTATTGGCCCAAAATTTTAACTTTTTGACTTTATCTTCTTAATTTTCCACCACAAATATTCTGGTATTTATCCAATCCTACCACATTTAAAATCCCTTGGTCTTGACAAGTGCTGGGGCGAAAAATTTGCCGATTTGCCCTCGGAGCGAAAAAATTACGATTTTACCCCTATACTCCGAAATGTACCGGAATCACATTATTTCTACTTTTCAACCTCAAATAACACTAATATTGATCAATATTAACCAAATAGGGCAAAAATCTTTTTATTAAAATTCCCTTTCAGTCCTCTAGTGGCAAAATTACCATTTTGCCTTTGTGCTAAAAAAATACCGAGAATCATAATTTTTCACTACTAAACATCATTTTATACTCCAATAATCATAATTATATTTCATATAATTATTCTTGGTCAAATGTGATCAAATCTTGGCTAGAAATCTCCATTTAATCATCATATGGTAAAATGACCGTTTTGTCCTTAATCGGTCAATTTTCCTGATGGACTCCAAATTGGACCTTGAACTCCGAATCACTATTCTAAGCCATTCTGTGGGTTTCAATATTTTCAAATTCCTCTTAGAATTTCTATTTGAACTAGTTCAAGGCTCCATTTAACTTAGTTGTACCACTCGATACAATACCGTCTTTTAATCGAGCTTGACAGGGTCTCACAATGATGGTGGCATTGGTGTTTATGTATGTATATATATATATATACATATGTTTGTGAAATAAAAGTTCATGAATATAGTATATGGTTGTAATGCATGTGAAATTTTGGCATGTTGAACTTTTGAAATTTTTGAGTATTTCATGTTGAAATTGGCATGATGAATCTTGAGAATGTTCCATTTTCTTGCAAATTGAGTTTATTGCAGCACCAAATGCATTTTTAACGCAAAGGAGGTCCTTTTAACACTTAGGTGCCTTGCTTTTCGCTGTAGTGAGAAACATTCTGTTTTGGCAACCAACAACTCGCTGCAGCGAGAAACTCTTGGGTTTTTATGCAGTGCCTTTACTTTGATAGAGATTTTGGCCACCTTTCCATCTGAACTGGGAAAAATAGTAAACACCAAAGTTGTAGCCCTGTCTCTTAACTTTCTAATGGTCTAAAAATCATGTCAATTACCTACCAAAGTTGGTAGGTAATATGGCATCTCAGTAGCGGTACCTTCACTTAAAGTCACTCCGCTAACTGTTGAGAGTCTTTTATCTGTGTACATATATATGGAATGTAAATTATTAGGAGTCATGTTATAAATGAAGTATGTACATGTTGGATTGATGATAATGCCTTATGAGATGACAATGAATGACAATACTTTGAGATAATACAAATATGAATATTCGATCGCTATAAATTATTACTGAAACATTCATCATTGAGAACTAAATTATGTGGTTTTAGAAATGATGATTGGGATTAATGATTGGGATTGCATAAATAGGCTTGCTTAGGCTTAGTGGGCTATGCCCATTGGGCCTATGCACCGATCATAGCCTGAAATTTGGGCTGTGACAGGTCTGATAAGGAAATCCTGATTGGAATTGACTTTTTTCTTCACTTAACTTGGCCTAACTTCAAAGCCCTATAAAAATAACATTTCAGAGGACTTTTAGGGAAATAACGAAACACTAGATTGAAAGCTAAGAGTCAAGCCACAAAGTCATTGAAGCTAAGAAGAATTTGACGGATTCTAGGAGATTTGGATATCAAGAATACAATTCTTGAGTTTTTCTATCTTTTTTTTATTCTCTTATTCTGTTGGTTTTGTTTTTAATGTTCAAATTTTATTTTGATGATGATGTGTGACTTGATGGGGAGCTAAATTATTAATCTAAGATTATGATTGAACTCAATATGTTGTCTAATTTTTTTATCTCTCTTTTACTTATGTTTGATGGATTTAAGTTGTTTATTTTATTCTATTCTTAATGCTTCTAATTGCTTGATCACCAATTAGATTGAATTGGAAACCTAGGTTAAACCTTGATGAAGGAGATTTAGGTAGACCTTGAATAGAATAGCATATGATCGAATGCACTTAGTTGATTAGGTGCTTTGATTTGCATATAGGGTAGACATACACCTATAAGCCATCCGTAACCAAAATTAGGGCACAAACTTAATGAATCTTTCTTCAATTTAATTTGCATAGACATATAGTAAATTAATTGGGAGATGTATTTTTATAAGAAACTCGACAGAGGCTTATAAATAATTTAGGACTCTAGGTTAACAACTTAATCCATTAAATTAAGTTAAGAGGGAAAGACAATATTCAAATGAAGTATTGAGGGATATCATAATCTTAGGTCTGGTAATCACTATAAGTTAATAAAATAATTTTGTTGATATATTTTAGATTAGTTTTAGTTATTAGTTTATTATTTTTAGTTTTAATTTTAATTGTTTAGATAAAATTAAGGTGTGTTAATTTTAGTAGTTAACAGTAAAAATTAATTTAATTCTCTATAGAATTGACACTCTACTCATCACTATAGTATCTTTGCGATTCGTATACTTGCGTTGGGTAGAAAATTGAACAACAATCACCATCCAGATGCTCAAGGATATGTTAAGGGCGATTACTCTCGACTTTGGAGCTTCATGGAATCATTACTTGCCCCTGGCCAAGTTCACTTATAGGAATAGCTATCAAGCCATGATCGGTATGGCTCCATATGAGGCTTTATGTGGGTGAAGATGTAGATCACCTATTGGTTGGTTTGAAGTTGGAGAAAGAAAACTCTTAGGACCGGAGATGGTCCAAGAGGCTGAACGAGGTGTTTAGGTAATTCGAGAAAGAATGTTAACTACTCAAACTTGTCAAAAATCTTACATTGACAATAGGCGAAAACCCTTAGAATTTAAAGTTAGAGATTATGTGTTTTTGAAAGTTTCGCCTACCAAGGGAATGAAAAGATTTGGAAATAAAGGGAAATTGAGCCCTAAATACATTGGACCCTTTGAGGTATTAAAGTGTGTTGGTATAGTTGGTTATCACTTGCCGCGATCGCCTAACTTGTCCGATGTTCACCCAGTGTTTCATGTGTCCATGCTTAGGAAATATGTCCCTGATCCTTCGCATGTGATTCACTATGATGAAGTCCAATTGCAAGATGGACTAACTTATGAGGAGCAGCTCGTAGCCATTTTAGATCGGTAAGTAAAACGGCTTTGCTCCAAAAAATTGTTATGGTGAAAGTATTGTGGCAAAGCCATTCGATTGAAAAAACCTCATAGGAACTCGAGGAGGAAATGAGAGGCAAATATCTCCACCTTTTTTAGGTTTGATATGTGTTTTAAATTATGATGTGTAATTAAATTCAGGGATGAATTTTCTATAGGAGGGGAGAATGTAGCATTCACAATTTTTTATGTAAATAAAGTTAAATGAGAATAAATCTATTAAGTATATTATACCTTGAAGACATAGATGATAGGTTACATATGCCGAGTATTTGACAATGTATATTGGGACACTTGGGTAAAATTTTGTGGAAATGCATGATGAATCCTATAATTTGGGGTTTTGACTTGTATGTGATATGATAATGGATGATATGTTATGTGTGGATTGAGTTTGAGAATGATTTGAGATGGTGGAAGAAGTTTAGAACGATTTTAGGCTTGGAAGAGAGCCATTTTTATGAATCTAGACCTGAAAGTTGAGTATGCTGGTCTAGGGTCAAATATAGGATGTTTATAGTCGATGTGGGAGAAATGCAAGCATACTGGTCCAAGATCGACTATAACATTTCCATACTCGATCTTATGAAGAAAAGTCTAGTGGATCTGGACATTTTGGTCCAAGATCGACTATAGGCTCTATAGTCAATCTTGGGAAGGAAAATGGGGGAATTTTGCTTGTCAAGGTCAGCTACAAACTTCTCATAGTCAACTCTATGCTGCCAGTTCAGCCAAGTTCAGGCTTAAAAGCACTAAAACTGAATCTTTTTCATTTTTTTCTCCTTTTTCTTCACTCCTTCACTGTTTTCTCTCAAATTTTACCCTTTTCAAACCCATTCAAATCCAACAATCAATCGTGGATTTTACGTGTTGAAGGTAATTGATTTCATCTCTAAAAGTTAGTTTATGTGATTTTCACTTTTTCTTTCTATAACCTAAGAACCTTAATTCCTAAATTGATTTTTGAAGCACTTGGAGTTATTTGGAGTAAATATGGAGCTTGGGAAATGCTTCTAGAGGTAAGATCAAGTACTATTACCAATTGATTTCCAATTTAATCGGATAATAACCTAGATTCAATATTGGTCTGGCTTTGAAGAAATTGACCACCCTTGAGTTGACTAGATATTTAGGATAAACAATAGCATAATCCAACATATAAGGTATGGGTTTAGCTCATTGTTGAAAGATTTGAGCTTATGTGTTAGATTGCTAAAGATTTGATTATTTTTAGAAAAGTTGGCATTTTTCGAAAGCTAGGATTTAATTAGTTTTGTAATATTTCGATGTGTTTAAGGAAAGGTTGAGTCATTAAGGCATGTTTATGAGCTAAAACATGATTGAAGGCTAAGGATTGAAGCTTGACCACAAAGTACCTTTCATTTGTCAAGGCGAGTGGGGAAACTTTTATGCATAGGAGCATAATGACTAGGACACATGTATGCTTCTATAATGAAAATGCATGATGTATGTTATGTATGAGCCATAAGTATGTCTAGTGGTAGAGTTCCTAGACTAGATTATAATTTTGAATGATGTGATATGCCTAAACATAGTATGCCTAGGCCATATGATGTTAATATGGAGGTGTACATGATGAATACGTCTAGAAATTTTATATCTGGACCAACGAATGTTATACGAATTATGTGAATTACCTAAAAGGATTGTCCTAGGCTAAATAATTAATATGTCAATGATTATGTGCTTGAGATGAGAAGTAAGACAAGATTACGAATGATTGAACATGTCATAATTATGATATGACGTGAAATATGTATGTTTCGTCCGAGGATGATTCCAGACAAGGTATATTATGAGGCTGAGTGTGTCTATATCCTTATGGCTATGTATGTTCCAATAAGAGGGATGGTGGTAAGCAATGATGGTGGTCTTATCTAGCTTGTGATTCCAACCTACTGTGTGATGATGATTTATAATGCCTATAAGAATGGTGGTCTCTTCTAGTGTGTAGTGCTATGATGCCATTTGTCGAAATTATTCTGGATGATCATTATAGAGTTCATTGTTTGCTACGGTAATAGGGCATGACAAGACTCCTTTGTTTGCTTCTGCAATGGGGCGTGACATGACTTCTTTGTTTACTATAGCAATGGGGCGTGACATGATATTGTATGTTGTCCGTTGGTTGGCCACTACACATGACTATGTTATGTGCAAGGAGGACAACTTTATGATATGTTATGATGTTGTGCATGAATAAGGGCATGCCATAGGATATCAAATGTATACCATGATATGATGTATTATGAAATGATGATTAAATGCAAAGGCTTAAGGTAAGAGCCATATTGTATGATAATGTAAGGTGACGTAATGAAAGTTATGAAGTCTAAAGACTTATGCTTGATGAGGATGGTTATGAGGTATGTATGTTAAACACGTGTGTAGACAGCCATATGGTGGGCCAGTTCATACGATTTATGAAAGCCAATAGATGGCTATAATGATAAAAATATGATAGTTGAGATAGAGACAGCCTACTTTGTGTTTATGTGTTTATGATAATGAGTATGTTTGAACATACTATAGTGCATTTGACAAATGATGATACTATGGTTATGACAGGTGATGTTCGACCTGTCCCTATATATATATGATTATGTTTACTACTGTATATGTACATTTAGAGGATATGTGTAACAACTATCCCTACACTATTACAATTGATTTATGCTCCCCCTCACTGAGTACTAGTGTGACTCACCCTCTTTGATTGTATCGTGTAGATAAATAGACACTGAGAATCGGGTGGTTTAGCATTGTCGACATCAGACATGCAATTTTGGCCAATGTTATGTTATCTGTTAGTGATGAATCTCCGTTGAGTCATAAATGAGTCTGATGCTTCCGTAATGTATAAAATGGTTATGTTTTAGAACAAATTGTGTGGGTACTGTGTCACCCTGTATGATGTCATGTAATGAGATATCTAATAAGTTGATGAGTTAACCAATGTAAGACTATGCATATGTTATGTTTAAGACTTGAGCATTATTATGAACTAAAGGGCTAATGTTGAATATTAAAGATTTAAGATTAGTTAAATGATGTTGGCCATAAGGTGTTATGACTTACTTATGAACGCTTCCTTTAGTATCACAGGCTTGCTTGTTGTAATACCCCGTACTTTGATATGGTGACTAATAAAACTTATCAGATGCCAATTGAGGCTAATTATAATGTTTAAAAGTGATGAAAGATGAAAGGAATAATTTGAGATAAAATATTTCGCACGCAAGGAAATAATAATAAAATAATAATATTTTTATTGAGGAAGAATTTGCAAGATAGTGATTCAAAAGTGAATTGAGGCATAATAGGGTATTTTGGGTACCAAGGAGACAAGAGGAAATTTTTGGAATAAAATAATATTAAAATATTAATATTTTATTCAGTGTTAAAATATTCCATGAAGGAGGAGTATATGGTCAATCTAAGTGGTGGAAAAGAAGAATGAGAAAATTTCAGAGAAAAATGACATTAACGGGGCCTTGTGTCTTTATTAAGTAAAGATAGCATGGGTAAATAAATATTTTAAATATTATGGGGACACCGCGTTGGAGTACAAACTTTATACTTTGTTTGTACATGTGTAAAAGAAGATAATAGAAGGAAATTGGAGTTAAATAAGTGGTGGGAGGAAACAATTAAAAAAGGTAAAAACCTTGGAAGGTAAAATGGTAATTTTGTCATTTGCTTGGTCAAAGCTTCCCAAGGAACCTTTGACTCCTTTCTTTTTAAGCCATGGCCGTCCTTATCCTCTCCGACCAGATTTTCTTCTTCTTCCTCCTCCATCCCATGCCATTTTCTCATTCTCCGCCATGGAAAGTTAATTTTCTTTCATTGTTTTCTTTCCATATCCTTTCTCTTCTTGCTTCTTCCTTCTCCCAACTCCTTGTGCACCAATGTTACAACTTTTAACCCCAATTTCCAGCATTTCCAAACTGAAGGAGAGAGAAAGAAAAATCTCTCTTTATTTCTTTTATTTTCTATTTCTACTTCACTTTCAACAACACTTGAATTTTTGGCTTCGAATCTTCATTTTCAAGGTTGAAAGGTATATATTTCCAAGTTTTGGAATTTTGGTATTTATGGTTATATTTTCATATTTATTTCCTAATTTCTTCAAATTATTTTTCTTGGAAAGATTAGGTTTTTTTTGTTGATCTTTATTCCTCCAAGCTCATCTAGGTAACAAAATTTTAAATTAGAGTAGTTGGCCAAATGGGTTTGTGAATTAGACTAGAAACTTAGGTTAAATGTTAGGTTAGAGGGTAGATTACCTAATGTAAATTCATTAGAATTATTAGATTTAATTTATGACTTAATTAAGGTCGTTATGGTTTATTGATAAATATAGGTTTTAATGGTATTTCGGGACTACCTGGATTAGGACCTTGTTGGTGCTAGTTTTGTCAGGTGAGTGAACTTGCATTGAAAATATTTTAGGAAATGTATTGGTATTTGGACGAAGCGTGTGAATGATTTTTATTTGATTTTTCCTTAAAGATTATGCATGGGAACAAGCCTTTATTAAAATGTTTTACGTTGTGAGTGTGCAATATGATGAATCCTTGTGCCTTATATGATGCTGATATAAATATATATGTTGCGTATTGATAGTTAATATTGTGTAATAAATATAACCGTGCATGTACGCGATGTGGGGGATGCACATGCCTGTGATGACGGGGTACGGAAGTGTGGATAGTGATGTTGATGTGTGCTAGTAGGGAGTGCACACGATGATGTTGATGTGTGCGAGTAGGGAGTGCACATGATGATGTTGATGATGCTGATGTGTGCGAGTAGGGAATGCAGACGATGATGTTGATGTGTGCGAGTAGGGAGTGCACACGATGACTCCGGCTATGTGCGGGTGGAGTGCACATGAGCTAGGTGAGGTGGTGGTGTATACATGCTTGTATATACATATGCTATAGATATGTTTTTATATGCTATAGAAAAGGGTATGAAAATAATGTGTGACTGCATTGAATATTGAGAAAACTTGATTATTGTCAATGTGTTCAATTTAATGTACAATGTGGCATGAGTGGATTTTCCTTATGACAGTGAAAACCCCTTAGATTTTATCTGGCTAGAATTTCATTGCAGTGAGAATCAATCTATTATGCTTGACTTGCTTGAATTTTACTAAAGTTTTCACTCTTCAACTTTTTCGTGATTCATGGATCCTTCATCATCAAGTGATTAAACAACCAAGGGTTTGAAATGACGGATTTTAATAAAAGTTAAACTAAATTGCATTGTTTTTTTACTTAAGTGCATCATGATTTCTAAACTTTCCTTAACGTTGCTTGCTCCCTTCCTATGTTCACTCACTGAGTTTATACTCACGTTTTTAAACTTCATATTTTAGATTTTCTGAGTTAAGGGTGATTGGATCCTAGGACGAGGTGCTCTTCCCTATCCATTGCTCGATAGGTTTAACATTACACTAAACGTCGGGAACCGTGCTCAAAGTCACTTCGCTGACGGTCAAGGTCTAATTATGTGTATATGAATACTTAATGTGAAATATTAAGATTCATTTGTTAATCTATATATGTATATAATGGTTGATGATGCCATTATGAATTCATGATTGGGTTTTATGAATTATTTTCAAAGGAATTATATTTGAACACTACGAATTTTGGATTTTAAAGAAACGTGGATTAAAGTAAAAGATTTTATAAGTAGGCTTGCTTGGGCTTAGTGGGCTGAGCCCATTGAGCCTTTGTGCCGATCATGGCTTGAAAATTGGGCTGTGACACCTGCCACGCTTGTGCGTGCCAGTCACAAATCATCTGATTTGGGTCATGACAAAGGAAAGTTAAGCTCAGGTTATGTAGGATGATTCAAAATTCTTGGAACGAGTGTTGAGATATCTGATAAGTCTATTATATAGAGTTATTTTGACACATTTTTGGAGCTTAAGTATCTAGATATTTGAGTATTTATGTTCAGATTTTAGTATTTTAGGTGTTTTTCTAGTTTAAGTTTGATTATTTATTGAGTAGTTAATTTAAGTTATTTTAGTTAAATTTTATGATATTTTGTTTTAAATTACTTTAAAAGTAGTTATTGCTAGTCTCTTTTATTGCTTTTGTAAGAAATTTGATGAAAAAGGCTAATTTGATGAAAATTCGTGCAAGTATGGTGATGCCTTCATTCTTATATGTTACGGTATTTTGACCATATCTCTCTCTACAGAACTTCAAATGAAGTGCTTCTTGGACAGCTAGAACGATAAGAGGGAGGGATACAACTTTTATGTTTACCACTTCACCCAGCTCTAATCGGATAGTGGTAAAAATATTTGTCTAAGTTGGAGCACTGTAGTAGTATGCTTGGACTGAATATGATGCGGTATTTGGAGTATCTCTTTCAATCCCAAAGTCCAATTGATGTGATTCTTAAGCCATTAGAAAGATAAGAGACACGCCTAAAACTTTTATGTTTATCACTTTACCAACTTCGAAATAAATCAAGGTGAAAATCACATTTGAATTTGATAGATCACTACAATGCTGGGCAAACAAGGCTACAGCCCTAGTGAAAGGAAGCACACAACACATTTTCCCGAGGGCTCAGTGCTGCAACATTGAAGAAGTAGCACCACAACGCTGGGCAATTTTTCAAAAATAAAAGTTTGATGAGATTTTGGAAATGAGGATACTTGGAGCCTATTTAAGGGACCATTTTCAAAAGTTTTAGAGGGGAAGCAGCAGCCAACTATTTTGGAGATTTGGAGCCAAGAACAAAGCAAGAAAACAAGAGAATTTGAGAGAGAATTGAGGTTGCGAAGCTTCAATAATTAGTTTCTTTCTTTTCATTTGTGTTTTTTTTTTATTTTCTTTGACTTGGATTCATGGCTAATTTCTTTGGATGTTGGTTTATTAGTTATTATGAGCTAAATTATTTTTCTAGGATTGTGGTGGATCTCAACATGTAGTTTGAATATTGGTTTCTTTTTTATTTATCATGAATGGGTGTAGTTTTGCTTATTCAAATATGATTTTAATGCATTTGATTGTCTGGCCAACAATTAACTGATTTGTGAATCTAATTGAGACTTGGTAGAGAGATTTTAGGTTGAACTAAGGTTTGAATATTGTATGTTCATGTCACTTAGATGATTTGATTCGCGATTTAGGTAGACATACGCCAATTGCCATACATAGCCACATTAGGACACTTGCTTAATGAAGTTAATTTAATTGATTCCTATAGACATATAGTGAACTAATTAAGTTAGGAATTTGCACAAGTAACTCGATAGAGACTTGTCCATAACTTTGGATTCTAGGTTAGTAAAACCACCCAGGAAAGATAAATAACAAGAAAAGCTAGTATCAGATGAAATGTTGAATGAACTCGTAATCCTAGGTCTTTAATATATTGCTTTTCTTAACTTATTTAGTTTGTTAGTTTATTTAGTGTTGGTTTTTAATTGTTTGTAATTAGTTTTTCTTCAATTTTTGGATTACTTAAATAAGATTAATTTGTTTTATAATTTTAGAACTTAATGAAACTTTAGTAACAAATCTCTGTGGAAACGATACTCTACTACATCACTATATTACTTGTTTGATATGTATACTTGCATGTGCAAAATCGACAATAAGTTTTTGGTGCCGTTGCAGGGGATTGTGTTTTCTTTGTTATTTGCTAATATTAAAATTTCACAGATTAGTCTTAATTTAAGTTTATTTTTTTTTTACAATTGTGTTTAGCTATTATATGAGAAAAGCAAACAACTTAGAGACTATCCCGTGTGATCTAGAAATTAAGCGAACATTTCACAGACTTCAATGAGAAAACCAATAAGGTGTTGCCCCAGTAAATACAATGGCTGATCAACAGGGTGAACAGCAAATCCAAGAGCATGTAATAGCTGACAATCGTTACTTAGGGCATTATGTCGTTCCATTGTTACAAGTAATTCCATCAAGCATTTGAAGGTTAACTATTCAAGCAAATAATTTTGAGATCAAGCCAGCTATCATCACCATGATTCAAACTTCGGTCCAGTTTAGGGGCTTTCCTCATGATGATCCAAATGACCATAGATCAAACATCTTGAAGATTTGTGACACTTTCAACCACAATGGTGTCATAGATGATGCAATTTGTTTGAGGTTCTTTCCTTTCTCATTAAGGGATAAAGCTAAAGCATGGTTATATGCACTCCCTACTAGCTTAATAACAACATGGGATAATCTTGCTTAGAAGTTCCTTGCCAAGTTCTTTCCTCCAACTAAGATAGCGAAAATGAGTAATGATATCACATCATTCATGCAACAAGATTCTGAATCGTTGTATGAGGCTTGGGAAGATATAAAGAATTACTCTAACGATGTCCTTATCATGGGCTTTCAAAGTGGCTTCAGGTGCAAACTTTCTACAATGGTATGAGTAGGCATGTTCGAACCACCATTGATGCCGTAGTGGGAGGAGCTTTCATGTATAAATCGATTGATGAGGCATACGATTTGTTGGAAAAGATGGCTATAAACAAGTATTAGTGTCTAGTGGAGCCATCAATGCATAGGAAAGTAGCTAGAACTCATGATGTGATGCATTTTCAGTGTTATCCGCTTAAGAAGTAGCTTTAACTAAAACTTTTGAATCTTTTGGTACTATTAGTTTGCAGAGTCCTTTTGTAGCTTGTGAGCTATGTGGAGATAATCATGCAAGTCAGCAGTGTCCAAGCTCAACAAAGTAGTGCAATTTATGGGTAATAGACAGCAGAAAAACCCCTACTCCAACACTTATAACCATGGGTGGAGTAATCATCCCAATTTCTCTTAAGCTAATAATCAAGGTTCATCCTCAACTCCAAGGCCAAATGCACCTCTAGCATTTCACTAGCAAGCTGGTGCACCTATTTTAGAAAAGAAGCCAACTATGGAAGATCTGCTAAGGCAGTACATGACACAGAATGATAACATTATACAAAGTCAAACAGCTCTCATTTAGTGTCAAGCAGTAGCAATTCGAAACCTTGAGACTCAAGTTGGTCATCTTGCCAATTTATTAAACAACCGACCTCAAGGAACATTACCTAGTGATACAGAGGTGAATCCAGATTACTTCCAACGAAACGAATGTTATTCATTTCAAGGGAATGATGAGTCTCAAATTATCGAAATGGTTGACTTTGAGTAATGACACTATAACATGAATTGGAATCATATGGGAATCAAATTTAAGTTTTACCGTTACCTAAATTTTGATCTCACACTTATGCATTTGCTTATAGTAGAACTAAAATCCTGATGGATAGTGGACTCGTGTTTAATCTCCTTATGATCTTTGATTTACCATGAGCATGATCATCATAAAGCGTTGATCTAGACTCCGTATTTTGGGATTATAATTGAGATGAACATTTGCGAACATATATCCAGATAATGGAGTTCATAGCATTAACATCACTTCTAGTGATTTCAAAAAGATTGGTGATTAATCTGGGCCCAGGGGATTGATGAATTAGCTACTCATCACATCTGGATACTCAAAAGATTAGATCTAGAGTATTGAATCACTAATTGGATGAAATTTGAGACTAGGGGACAAAATTGACATAAAGGGTAAAACGGTAATTTCACCTTTTGTCATTGGATGGTTATGAGGGTTCACAATATAAGGCTTGCAATTGGACAACTAATAATTAATATCAAATATTGAATTATTTCTTGTAATTATAGTTAATCCAAGAGTGCAACCATGAATCTATGGTGGAGTGATTTCATAGTTAATAAGCTTGAATTAGTTTTAATGAGATTAAGAATAATTCTAAGTTTATTTGAGCTTGGAATATCTATGTCCAAATAGATTCCCCATTTAGCTTTGTAGAATTCAACTTGTTTAAGTTGGAATGCATGTTTTAATTTGTTTAATTAAATTGTGTACAAAATTGGCAGCTTTGACATGTTTGTCTTAATTTAGACAAGAAAACATGTTCGGTCTTAATTTAGACAAGAAAATATGTTTGCCTTAATTTAAGACAAGAAAAATATTTTTTGTCTTAATTTAGTCAAGAAAACATATTTGTCTCAATTTATACAAGATAAAATATTTTTTTGTCTTAATTACAGACAAGAGTTGTCTTAAATTAAGATAATTTTAGGAAGATTCTTGCAAAATGAATTCAAACATCCATATTGATAAAAAGAGACTCCATATTTGACTATTACTCTTTTATTTATTATTAATTCTTTTTAAATAAAGATTGATAATAATAAAATACGAGTTATTATTCAATAAAGAGTTTTATTTTATCAAGAACTCTAAATGATAATTAAAGAATTAAATTATTTATTCTTTAATTTTGTTTTTGATAATTATGGAGCATGTTTGATGCTTCCATAACTCTGAATGGATGGTCAAGATTGATTCAAAGGTGTTTCATTTTGATTAAACCTTTGAAGCAAGAGTTTTAATAAAAAGAGAAGAGATTGGAAGAAAAGAATAGAACGTACTTTTTCTTAAAAAAAGTTTCAGCCATCTCTTCTCTTCTCCTCTTCCAAGCTTTTCCAAAGAAAAGAGAATAAACTTAGTTGCCATATTGTAGCCTTGCATTCCACACCTTGTCCACTCAAGGTTCAAGTTGAAAGTATTCTTGAAGAATAAGTGGTAAACTTATTTGGTCGAGAAATCATTCATTGGTGTGGTATTGTTGGAAAATAAGAATATAAAAAAAAGGTATAGTTTTCTTACTTAATAGATTCTTATTTTATTTTTTTTTATGTGATTATATTACTTGTAATAATAATAATGTGTGTTTTCGCTTGTGTAATTGGATTGCTTGCTTCCTTTGTTAAAGAAATTTTTGAAATCCATGTTTTACACAATCATATTAATTCACTAAGATCTTACTTCAACAATTGGTATCAAAGCATGGTTTATTGCAAGTTTGTTTCCTATATTTATTTTGCATGGTTGGCACCTTTGCATATGTTTAACTATTTTGATGTGATCAATGTATGGTTATATGTTATGACGCATGATTCAAGGTTTTTGCCACATTAATTGTCCTAGAAAATTTTACATGTAACATTTTTCTTTTGGTTATGTAACAAGAAGGGTGACCTATCGTCGCCATGTTTCCTTCTTGATTTTTTTATATTTTTCCTTAGATTTATATAACTAGGAAAACCCATGTAATTTTAATATTTCTTGGTGTATTTGGTGCATCCATGGAGAAAGAAGTTCAAAGCCAAAAGGGAAAAGGTAATTAGGTAACATTTGGTCTCTTTAATTTTTTTTATGACTATTTTTTTTGGAAAAAGGAGTTTTTCTTGTATTTATTTTTTTAAAATAAAAATAGTTTTGCTTATATTAAAATTCTGTTATTACAAAAAAAATATACTTTTTTTTATTAAAAAAAAGGGAGGAGGGAAAAAAGGGGTGAGGTGTGCTGCCGAGAAGCACATAGCCCCTGCTGTGTTCTATTAGGCAGCACACAACCCCTGCTGTGTGTCGTTTGACAGCACATAGCACACTGCTGTGTGCTGCTACCGAACAACAGCACATGCTGCTGGGTAGCAGCTTGTGCAGCAGAAAGTGCTGCCACAAGGCAGCAGCCCACCCTTGAGATCTTGAGCAACAGCAGATTAGGGTGGGCCCCTTTTCAATTTTTTTAATAATAAAATTTTTTTAAAAAAAAATTAATTTTAACCTTGAATTAAAATAGATATATATATTATTTTAGTATTAATTAATGAGATTAATTAATTGGATAAAATAAAATTATTTTCTCAAATTGGGTTAAAATTAAAATTAAAATTGAGGATTTTTTTTAGTCATAAAATTCAAAAGAGTGCCAAATGGATGTGATCTTAACAAGCAGCAGAAGCTAGCAAGATTGAAGAGAATTACAAGTTGTAATTTTATTTTATTTTTTCTAGGATGGACATTAATGTTGCTTATTATATATATATATATATATATATATATATAATATTATATGTANACTTTGTGTATTTAATGCACAAAAAAGTGAATCCTTTGAAAAGTTCAAAGAATTTAAAGTCGAACTTGAAAAGCAACTAGGCAAGCCACTGAAACAACTTCGATCAGATCGGGGAGGTGAGTATTTATCAGATGAATTTCAACAATATCTCACTGACAATGGGATAATTTCCAATTTGTCAGCACCAAGAACACCTCAGCATAATGGTGTAGCTGAAAGAAGAAATATGACTCTTTTAGAAATGGTTAGATCAATGATGTCATATGCTAACCTTCCAATCTCATTCTGGGGATATGGTATGCAAACTGCTCAGTACTTGCTCAATTTTGCTCCATCTAAGGCTGTGCCTAAGACACCAAGGGAGTTGTGGATAGGGCGTAAATCATCTATACGTAATTTACGAACTTGGGGATGTCTTGCACATGTTTTAAAGCCAGAGTCCACAAAGATGGAACCAAAGACTGAGGTGTGTTTGTTTGTAGGATATCCAAAGGGAACAAGAGGTTATTACTTCTATAGTTCTCAAGATAAGAAAGTTTTTGTTAGTATGAATGCCACTTTCTTAGAGGAAGAGTTTGTGAGAAATCACAAACCTAGAAGTGAAATTGTCTTAGAAGAGTTGTCTGATCCTTCAGATTTAAGAGTTAATTAAGAAGATGTCATAACACAGTCTGATTCAAGGGTTGAAACAAAAACACAACCTGAACATCAAATAGTGGTGCCTCGACATAGTGGGAGGGTTGTGAGACAACCAGAAAGATACATGGGTATGGGAGAAAACATGATTGCACTCTCAAATGAACATGAATATGATCCTATTACATATAAGGAAGCTATTAATGATGTTGATGTTGGAAAATGGCATAAGGCAATGAAATCTGAGTTAAACTCCATGGATTATAATAAAGTCTGGACTTTAGTAAATCCACCTGAAGGGATAAAACCTATAGGGTGCAAATGGATTTACAAGAGAAAAAGAGGAAGTGATGGGAAAGTAGAGACCTTCAAGGCTAGACTAGTAGCCAAGGGTTTTACCCAAAGAAAAGGGATTGACTATGAGGAAACCTTCTCGCCAGTTGCTATACTTAAGTTCATCAGGATCCTTTTATCCATAGCCGCACATCTTGATTATGAGATATGGCAAATGGATGTCAAGACTGCATTTTTAAATGGAGATCTTGAAGAGCGCATTTATATGGCTCAACCAGAAGGTTTCATTAAAAAGGGCCATGAGCATAAGGTTTATGAATTGCACAGGTCCATTTATGGACTTAAGCAAGCATTTAGGTCTTGGAACATAAGATTTGATACTGTTATCAAATCATACGATTTTCAGCAAAATGTTGATGAACCTTGTGTCTATAAAAGGATACAAGATAAAAAGGTTGTTTTCCTAGTCCTTTATGTTGATGACATTCGACTCATTTGGAATGATATAGGAATGTTATCAACAGTTAAAGGTTGGTTGAACCATCAATTCAATATGAAGGATTTGGGAAAAGCTAGCTATGTTCTAGGCATAAAACTTATAAGGGATCGTAAGAACAAGTAGATAGCATTATCTCAAGCATCCTACATAGATAAGATTTTGGCCAAGTTTGCTATGCAAGATTCCATGAAAGGTTTTATGCCCTCTAGACATGGAATCAAACTTTCTAAGAAAATGTCACCTAAAACTCTAGAAGAAGTTGAATACATGAGACAGATTCTATATGCATCTGCCGTTGGAAGTCTCATGTATGCTATGCTATGCACTAGGCCAGATATTTGCTATGCAATTGGATTGGTTAGCAGATTTCAATCAAACCCAGGCATGGAGCATTGGACTGTAGTCAAGTGCATTTTTAAATATCTTCATAGAACGAAGAATTACATGTTTTTATATTCTTGAAGTGACGTTGTAGTGACAAGGTACACTGATTCAGATTTTCAGTCTGATGTTGATTTTAGAAAATCAACATTACGATCCATTTTCACCATTGGATGAGGAACCATAGTTTGGATGAGTGTAAAGCAATCTTGTATTGTAGACTCTACTATGGAAGCAGAGTATGTTGCGACCTGTGAAGCAGCAAAGGAAGCTGTATGGCTTCGTAAGCATCAGACTATGTTGCGACTTGTAGAGATAACCATGCAAGTCATCAGTGTCTAAGCTCAACAAAGCAGTGCAATTTATGGGTAATAGACCACAGAATAACCCCTACTCCAACACTTATAACCTAGGGTGGAGGAATCATCCCAATTTCTAGTAGGCTAATAATCAAGGTTTGTCCTCAACTCCAAGGCTAAATGCACCTCTAGCATTTCACTAGCAAACTGGTGCACCTATTTTAGAAAACAAGCAAACTTTGGAAGATCTGCTAAGGCAGTACATGACACAGAATGATAACATTATACAAAGTCAAACAACTCTCATTTAGTGTAAAACTCGACCCTATAAATACATGTCATAACATACATGCATTGAGTAGCATGTTATTATGCTAGGAAAGTCCCTAAGAATAGACGAAACCTGGTATTGTACCTAACGGTACACTTGAATTGATTTAACCTCGAACTAGTTCAAATAGGAATCGTAGGATGAAATTTAACATTTTATAGTCAAGGAATGACTAAAAATGATTGTTCGGAGTTCGAGGGTTCATTTGGGGAAAAATTGAAAATTTTGATGTTTAGGGACAAAATCGTAATTTTTCCACCCGTGGACAAAATTTGAGATTTTGAGAGAATTTAGATCACATTTGACAAATTGGAGAATGGTATGAGTATAAGGGATGAAAAATATGTCTATGGGCAATTTTTCAATTTTTGGGGCAAAAATGTAATTTTTGACTTTTATAGGGGCAAAAGTGCAAATTTCAAAAATTACTCCACCGAGACTTTGGATAAGTCTGAGAATTTTATCTAAGCTATGGATATGTGGGACAAGTGTATGGTGAAAATTTGGAAACAAATGGATGAAATTTTAAAAATGGGCCAATGGGAAAGTGACACATGGCATTTTTTTAATGGTTTAATATTATTTTAATGAAAAGTCAACCCATTTAAACCCCATTTTAAGTGATGGCCGGCCATAAGGGAGAACAAGAGAGAAAATAGAGAGGAAAGGAAGAAAAAAAGAAAAACCAAAGAGAAACAAGAAAATTCAAAAGGGAATTCGCGTTTTTCGTCCATTTACGGGTCTAACGGTAAGACTTTTCGACTTTAGCTTGATTTCTACCTTTCCTATGACTTTGTTTCCATTTAGCATGTTTGAGGAGAGAGATCTAAAAGTGACATCAAGGGCTGGACAAATTTCAAGGGGGGAGAAGTTGAAATGTTTAGGTTTTTATTTTTAGTTAAATTGATAGTTTTAGTTAGTTAAATGTGTTTAGAAATTAAATTGGGCAAGAAAGTATTAAATTTTCACACTACCCACCCTTGGCCGAATCTGCAATGAGGTACAATGATGATAATCTGATTTTTATTCTAAGAGAAATGAAGAGAAAAAGATGAAAAATGGTTAAATGTGATAGAAAAATAATGTGGAAAATTAACCGAGTTAATGTCCCATTTTTGGCCGAATTTTTCAAGGAAAAGAGTGAGCTGATTTTGGTGATTTTAGAGGAATATTGGCTGATAATTAATGGTTAGAAATGTTGGAGAGAGAATGGGATGATTTAGAGCTAAAATGGAGCGCGTTACCAATTTATCGGGTAAAGTGCCAAAAATAGGTTAATATCGCGTTTAAGCCATTTTTGGCTATTGCATTTCATACCATGCATTAGTATAAGATTTAAGTCAAATATATAGTGATTTAGCATTAATGTGATGAATTGAGTAAATTTTTGCAATGTGTCTAGGAGGAGAGCCTTCCGATAAAGGCAAGGAAATCGTACTCGACGAGTAGTTATCGGGGCACCTAGAAAGCTTTTAGTTTGTACAAACGGTGAGTAAACCTATTATTATTGTGAATTATCTAGAGTTATTTTAAAAATGCTCTTTTTGTATTTTATGAAATGAAAATGAGATTAAAATGGGACTTTTGATGTTTTAGAAATAAATGTGACAAATAAAAATATATAATGTTAATTATGAAATTGAGTAATTGGAGGCTGTTAACTGTCTTGAAAATTATATATTTTCCTATGAATGGCTTATAAGATATGAGTATATGTGGCTATATTTTGTAAGTGTATTGGAAAATTTATGTAAGCTGTTTTTACTATGCAGGCTGGATAAATAAATAAAAGCCATGTTATACTGTCAAAATTTTATTAAAATTTGTGGGTTAGTCACTGTAGTGACGGGTTTTCATAGATTGCCTATTAGAGGGGCACGGTAAACCTAGTTATATAGTTACTTCAGTTGTAGAGGCAAGGAGGGTAACTCTTGGGGTAGTATTAGAGCTCACTTCACGTCGAACCCCCACGTGAATGTGTAACTCAGCCAACGCCAAGGAACGACTTGTTTTAAAAATAAAAATGTGTTTCACATGTAAATGTTATAACAACCTTGGCGGACTCGATTAGATGCCTTGGCCAAGGTATCCCCGAGGATTAGTTTTGGCTTAAGCCTTGTTTTTAATAAAAGACATAAGCCTTGACAACTGTTTTGGTAAATTACAAATGTTTTATGGTTTAAGAAAGAAATTGAAAACCTTATGAAATGGTTTGTGATTTGTTGTTTAAACTTGCCTCCATGTTACTCGCCTTTAGATATTTATGATAATGTCTGTTTACTCATTGGGATTGCAAAATCTCACCCACTTCCTTTCCAAACATTTCAGGTCTATGGTAGCTTGTAGATACCCTATTTTGTCGAGGATTCCAGTTGACATCTCTACCACGCAGATAGTAGGTTTCTAGCACCAACACTGGGTGTATTTTGGGCCACTTGTCATTGTAACCATTATTGTACATTATAACTTTGTAAATTTTTGTATGTATGAATTTATTTTACTTACACATTACAAAAGATGAAATACCCCATACTTTGATATGGTGATAAATAAAGTTGATCGGATGCAAATTGAGGTCAATTAAAATATTTAAAAGTGATAAAAGGTGATTCGGAAGTCAAATAAGGCATAATAAGGTATTTTGGGTACCAAGGAGACAAGATTAAATTTTTAAAATAAAATAATATTTTATTAATGAAATAATATTAAAATATTAATATTTAGCTAGATATCGAAATCAGTCATGAAGAAGGATCATATGGTTGATCCAAGTGGGGGAGAAGATGACAAGCCCGACTCTATAAAATATTTGTCATGACATACATGTGATGGATAGCATGTTTGCATGCTAAGAGAGTCTCGAAAAATTTACAAAAAGTCGGTATTGTACCTAGACGTACAACAAAGTTGTTTTAAGCCTTGAGCTAGATCAAATAGAGAATTCATGATGAAATTAAGAATTTTAAAGTCCTAGAATGGTTTAATATGGTGATTCGGAGTTCGAGGATCAATTTGGAGTCAAACCAAAATTTTTGCTATCTAAGGGTAAAATGGTCATTTGCTACCTGGGAACAAAATGGGAATTTTAGAAAAGAGTTTTTGGCTCTATTTGGCTTATTGGAGTATAATTTGACTTATTGGAGTAAGATTTGAGGCTTAGAAGTAAAAAATTTTAATTTCGGTATAATTTGGAGTAAAAAGGTAAAATGGTAATTTTGCCACCCCAGGGGCAAAATTGTAAATTTCCACCACCAGGACATTTTTTTAGCACATGGTCTTCCATTATCCTCATTTTGACCATTGACTAATTGTGTGGTGGAGATAAAAAGGATTAAAATTTTAAAATTTTAAAAATGGACCAATAAAAAAATGCCATGTGTCATACCTTTATTATTTTATTGTTTCTTTATAAAAAGGCATAAAATCAGCCCATTTTCTTCATATGGCCGGCCAAGCAAGGAAGAGAGAGAAAGAGAGGAAGAACAAAGGGAAAAACAAGAAAACCTAGGTGAAAATTCAAAGAAAAAGTGAAGAAATTAAGGAAACAAGCTAGGTAAGTTAGAATTTCTTTAGTTCTCCTTGATACCTAGCTTACCCATGCTTTTGTTCTTAGTTTTCATGGTTGAATATTGAGTTATTATGATGAATTCAATTCTGAAAAATGGGTTAGGAGAGAGAAACTTGTTAGATTAATTTGATTTTAAGTTATGTTAGTGTTTTAAGTTAGTTTAGCATATTTTGAAACAAAACAACAAGAAAAGAATTTATTTTCTCCCACAACCATTAATGGCCGAATTTATTGTTATGTTGAGTGAGAATGAATTTGATTTTCATTCTAAGAGAATTGGTTAAGAAATGATGAATTATGAGCCTAGAAAAATAATGGGAATTTTCGGAGCAAAAATACGAATTTTTACCCACTAGGGGTATTTTTGTAATTTGCTATCGAGACTGATAAATTGAATCTCATTCACAGTCACTAAGGTAATTTAAGTATAATTGGAGTGTAGAAAGTGAAAAGAATTGATTTGGAGTTAAATTGGAGATAATAGGTCGAATTAGGTCAGCACCGCATTTAAGCGGTAGTCGGATAAGTTGTATATCATATCATGCATATATACCGAGCCTGAATCGATTTTATAATGGTCATGCATTGATGTGGTGAATTATGTATTGTACATTGTGGATAGGTGGTGAGCAAAGTACACTAGTAAAAGTACAGAGATTGTGCTTGGAGACTGGGATTAGGAGTACATCGACTTCTAGAACTGTGAGTGAACTTATTATCATCTTAATTATCTAGAGTAGTTTTATACAATTGTGTGATTTTATGGAAAATTGGTTTAAATAGTAGATTGCTATGTTTTAAGAGAAATTGCGATTTTATAAAATGATTTTTAAATTTTCTAAAAAAATCGAATATTGGTTTTGAAAATAGAGTAATTGGAGACTGCCTGCTTGTGTTGTAAATTTATGGTTTTGAATTGAATGGCTTATGAAAATAAATGAGCATGAATGGCTAAACTGATTTTGGTGTTAGAATTATTTATACTATGTATTCAGCCTTGAGAGGCTAGGTTGCGATAAATTGCTATGTCATGCTAGAATGAATTTTATTGATTGGTGGATTATATATTAATTATTCACTGCAGAGGGGGTTCCGTGGACCAGCCTATTAGAGGGGCACGGTAAACTCCAGTATATTCTTACCTCAAATGGAGAGGCACGTAGGGTATCTCCTAGGGTAAAGCTTAGGGTTCACTTCACGCTGAACCACCACGTGAAGGGGAATTCAACCAACGACAAGGAACGACTGTATTTTTCTCAAACTAAAAATATATTTTAAGTGTATACAAAAATTTTAACAGCCTTGGCAGACTCGGTTGGATGCCCTACGCAAGGTATCACCGAGTATGAGTTTTGGCACGAGCCAAAGTTTTAAGAAATTCATAAGCCAAGTTGATTACTCGATTTTTATGGGTTAATTTTATTTGGTTGAAATGAGTTGAAAGGTAATAAAATTACAGTATGATGATTTATTTTAATTGTCTCCATTTACTCGACTTTAGATAGTTTAGATGGTATCTGTTTACTCACTGGGATTTTATAATCTCACCACCCTCATTTCCTCACATTTCAGGCTCGAGGAATTCCATAGTTAGCTGACTTTGACAAGGACTTTCATTTGGACTCGAATAGGTGAAAGCTGTAGGTTTCCAGCTTTCGATGCATTTTGGTTAGAGGTGGGCCCACGTGTCACTGTAAAAGAAATTTTATGCTTTGGTTATTTTCTTTATAGTATATATGAATATAATTAACCTTTACGCTATAAGAATTATGTACCGATAGTTTTATGAAAATTATTTTATAAGAAAATAGTTTATTTTATTGAATATTTTTATTATATTCAAATGGTCAAATTTTCACTTCAAATGAACGTGTTAGATACTTAATTTGTTTTTAAATCATTAAATATATATTTTTTGCTTACCTACTACATTTTTAGCAAGTTATGAGATTTTAAAAAAAAATGAAATGACGAAAATGCCCTTATGAGCTAGAAAACAAAATGTTATGTTCTGATTTGGAAATGATTTGTAATCCCTTGAATTTTGATATTTGTTAACTATTGCTCACCGGGGAAGTGCGAAAGCTGATACGAGAGCATTGCGGGGTTTCAATCGGCATTCAAGGTGAAGAATGTCTGTCGAGGCCTTGTGGCGGTTGTCACGGGCCCGATGGGGAGTTCTGGGTCGTGACAAAAGATTTCTTACACATGTTTCTATAAATATTGTTTTATATAAAAATGTTATATTTTAATCAATATTTTGAATAGTGATATTTGTCTATAAATCCTTTTAAAAAGAATTAATTATCTTTGGATTTATTTGAGCCGAACACGATCGGTAATTGTTTAAAATGGAATGTTTAACAATGATTGCTCACAGGAAAGGAAAGAAACTGATATGTAAGCCTTGCGGGATTCCGGTTGGCATTTCAGGTAATGAGTGTCAATCGAGACGTCGCGTTCGTTGTCATGAGCCCGAGGGGGGTTTCGGGTCGTGACATTTAGTGTCAAGGAGCATCAATTCGAAACCTTGAGACTCAAGTTGGTCATCTTGGCAATTTATTAAACAACCGACCTCAAGGAACATTACCTAGTGATACAGAGGTGAATCCAAGGAAAGAAGGTAAGGAACAAATTGTGGCAATCACCCTAAGGAACAAATTAATGTGATTGTGTAAAGCATGGATTTCAAAAATTTCTTTAACAAAGGAAGCAAGCAATCCAATTACACAAGCGAAAACACACATTATTATTATTGCAAGTAATATAATCACATCCAAAAAAGTAAAATAAGAATCTATTATGTAAGAAAACCATACCTTTATTTTGAGATTCTCATTTTTTGACAATACCACACCAATGAATGATTTCTCGACCACATAAGTTTACCACTTATTCTTCAAGAATACTTTCAACTTGAACCTTGAGTGGACAAGGTGTGGAATGCAAGGCTACATGATGGCAACTAAGTTTATTCTCTTTTCTTTGGAAAAGCTTGGAGGAGGAGAAAAGAAGAGATGGCTAAAACTTTTTTAAGAAAAAGTACGTTCTATTATTTTCTTCCAACCTTTTCTCTTTTTATTAAAACTCTTGCTTCAAAAGTTTAATCAAAATGAAACACCTTTGAATCAATCTTAACCATCCATTCAGAGTTATGGAAGCATCAAACATGCTTCATAATTATCAAAATAAAAATTAAAGAATAAATAATTTAATTCTTTAATTATCATTTAGAGTTCTTGATAAAATAAAACTCCTTATTGAATAATAACTCTTATTTTATTATTATCCATCTTTATTTAAAAAAAATTAATAATAAATAAAAGAGTAATAGTCAAACATGGAGTCCTTTTTTTATCAATATGGATGTCTAGATTCATTTTGCAAAAATCCTCCTAAAATTATCTTAATTTAAGACAACTCTTGTCTGTAATTAAGACAAAAAATATTTTATTTTGTCTAAATTGAGACAAATATGTTTTCTTAACTAAATTAAGACAAAAAATATTTTTCATCTTAAATTAAGGCAAACATATTTTCTTGTCTAAATTAAGACCAAGCATGTTTTCTTGTCTAAATTAAGACAAACATGTCAAAGCTGCCAATTTTGTACAGAATTTAATTAAACAAATTAAAACATGCATTCCAACTTAAACAAGTTGAATTCTACAAAGCTAAGTGGTGAATCTATTTGGACATAGATATTCCAAGCTCCAATAAACTTAGAATTATTCTTAATCTCATTAAAAGTAATTCAAGCTTATTAACCATGAAATCACTCCACCATAGATTTATGGTTGCACGCTTGGATTAACTATTATTACAAAAAATAATTCAATATTTGATATTAATTATTAGTTGTCCAATTGCAAACCTTATATTGTGAACCCTCATAACCATCCAATGACAAAAGGTGAAATTACCGTTTTACCCTTTATGTCAATTTTGTCCCCTAGTCTCAAATGTCATCCAATTAGTGATTCAATACTCTAGATCTAATCTTTTGAGTATCCATGAGGATTATGTATTTGATGAGTTGTATAGATGAAACAACGGCAAGATGTCCCATTAGAAGTTGAACTATGATGATATAAGAAATTTTTGAAAAAATAGTCAGAGAAATGAGATTAAAGAAATGTAATCCATAGCATGGGAATAATTGAAGTATGTGGCATAAATGAAAGATAAACTTGAAGTATGTGGGAATGCTTGAAGGCATTAACCTTCCTCAACGTTGAGACTATGTACAAAAATGAATATGGTATGTTTATAATGCTGTAGGCCACATAATAGTGTATGGGGATAAGATGAATGAATGAATGTCGAGAAGTTTGGCAAGAAGTGAAATAATAAGATGGTGATTAGGTATACATAAGTAAGCATAATATGTGATCAAAATCGATATGATTGAGATGGAGTTATGGTTCAAATTTAATGATAGTGATAGAAGCATGCTTGGAGTCTCAATATAAGAGATCATGATTATGAAGGGTATTGCTGATTTGATTCTAAAGGATAATAATAGACATAAGTGAAGTATTCAAGTTAATTGGAAGTGAACGAGGTTAATAAATCGAAATTCCCTATAAAAGGGAGAAACAAAATATGATCATAGAGCGAGATTAATAACTCGACATCAATGTGAATTTGAGGACGAATTCTATTTAAGTTGGGGAGATTGTAATACCCCGTACTTTCATATGGTGACTAATAAAGCTTATCGAATGCCAATTGAGGTTAATTATAACGTTTAAAAGTGATGAAAGATGAAAGGAATAGTTGAGGATAAAATATTTCGCACGCGAGGAAACAACAATAAAATAATAATATTTTTATCGAGGAAGAATTTACGAGATAAAAAAAGTGATTCAGAAGTGAATTGAGGCATAATAAGGTTTTTTGGGTACCAAGGAGATGAGAGAGACAAGAGGAAATTTTTGGAATAAAATAATATTTTATTAATAAAATAATATTAAAATATTGATATTTTATTCAGTGTCAAAATTTTCCATGAAGAAGGAGTATATGGTCAATCTAAGTGGGGGAGAAGAAGAATGAGAAAATTTCAGAGAAAAAATGACGTTAATGGGGCCGCGTGTCTTTATTAAGTAAAGATAGCGCGGGTAAATAAATATTTTAAATATTATGGGGACATTGCGTTGGAGTAAAAACTTTATACTTCATTTGTACATGTGTAGAAGAAGGTAATAGAAGGAAATTGGAGTTTAAGAAATGTTGGAAGGAACCAATTGTAAAAGATGGAAGTTGGAGGAGTCACATGGTAAATAAGGAAAAGTTTTAAAACTCATTTGCAATTATGATATTTAAAGTTAAAAAGGGGAATTTCCTAATTAAGGAAGGTTAGGTTATGAGTAATATGAGATGTACATATAGGTTGAATGGGACAAGGAATGAATAAATAAACCATAAAGTAAAAATAACATAAAGAATAAAAATATGAGTGGTGGGTGGAAGGTGATAAAGCCTTTGTCATGTGATTTTAACACATAAAATGGGTGGAGAAGATAAGTCAAAAGTCATGAATTCATGGACAATCCGTCCATGACAAAGAAAATGAGGAGAAAAGAAAAGATACAGATGAAGGAAAAGTCAAAAGAAGAGAAATTGCATACAAAGGTTAATATTTTATCTAAACAACCTAGGAACCAACGGCATTTGTTTCATGAAAAAGGTTGCATTTTTTTTTTCATGCTTCTTGGAGATTACCAGCAGCCCATTTTGGTTGCCATTTGGCTCATAGGGATTACCAGCAACCCATATTGGCTGCCATTTGGCATACAAAAAGTCCATGCTTATCTTGACTTCATTGGTGTTCATTGCAAGGAGGGAAATATTTCTTTTGCAAGACTGTTTCTAATTCTTTTTCCCTTCCAAGTGAAAAACCTGAGCTTCTTAAAATCCTCCACAAAGAACTCGATTCAAGAAGGAAGGAATGGAAACAAGCAGCCGACCAACGTTGGTTATTCCACCATTTTTTAGGAAAAAGATATCTATCATCCTTTTCCTTAAAAACCCTATATATTTAAAGCTTTCTACCAAGAGATTTGAGCTCCTTAGCATTGATATTGGAGTTAGGGAATTCATGGTGAAGGTAAAAGCTTTAGTTTTAAGTTATTATAGTTGAGAATAAATGGTTGAATATCGTTGTCTTTATTGTGTAGCAAATAGTAAACTCAATTTTGGAAAAGCTTGTTGCGTGTTTGTTTCTTTTTCAACCCAAGCTTATGGAAAGTGATCTCTAGAGAGTTAAGGCTCCACAATAGAGTTAAGGAGCTAGGAGTTTTATTTGAGAGGTAAGAAATTATAAATATGGTCATTTTATTTGACTCGATCGGTTGAACCTTTTATTAAATTATTTAAGGCAGCAAAGGTACCCTAAGATTTGAAAGAAATAGATTCATGTATGTGGATTGCATGTTAAATTATTATGAAGGACGAGGATGAAAAATGTGAAATTAGATTAAGGATTAATTAATTGAAATGCTGCCCGTACATGTATGTAATTAAATATATTGAGTTTGTATTGTTGCTAGGAAGTGCAAAGGTAAAGTTAGAGCACTGTGGTGGTGTGCCAGGGGAAATAACGAGCGATCGGCAAGTAGAATAGCTAGATACACCTTCGAACAAATAGCGATGTAATATCCCGCTATCATAAGGTGAGTGAACTTGCATTTCAAAATGTTTTGGGGAAATGCTTAAGTGTTTTAATGAATCATTTAAAAAATTTATTTGTTTTTGCTAAAAAAAAATGCTTGGGAACAAGCTCTTGATAAAACACTTTATGTTGTGAAATGTGCGATATGATAAATCCATGTGCATCTATGTCATGTTTATGCATATATATATGGATATATGATATGTATGGATAAGTAATATTGCATGGTAATTATAACTGAGTATGTATGGTGGGGAAGGGTACATACCGGTAATGACGATGATTCCAACTATGTGCGGATGTAGGGGTGCACATGAGCTGAGGACCGGTGAGAGATTCCAGCCATGTGCGGATGTGGGGGTGCACATGAGCTGATGACTGGCAGTGGTCTATACCCAGCTATATGCAGTAGGGGAGGGCACATGAGTTGAGGACTGTTGGCGTATACATGTTTGTATATATATATGCCATAGAGATGATTATATATGCTATGGAATTATTTGCATATGTTATGAAAAGGTTATGAAAATAATACGTGATTGCACTGAATATTGAGGAAACTTGAGTATTGTCAATGTGTTCAATTTAATGTGCCATGTGGCATGAGTGGATTTTCCTTGTGGCAATGAAAACCCCTTAGATTTTATCTGGCCAGAATTTCATTGTAGTGAGAATGCCTTTTTGCTGTAGTGAAAGTCAATGTTAAGCCCAGCTCTATTATATACTTTCCATGTCATTCATGTATTTGATAGCATGTCTGCATACTTAGATGCCTCAGAGAATCGTTAAAAGTCGGTATCGTACATAGTGGTACAATTAAGTCGATTAAAACCTCAAACTAGTTTGAATAGAGATTTTAGGATGTATTTGAGAGTTATTGAACCTTAGAATGTTTTAATATGATGATTCGGAGTTCGAGGATTAAGTTGGAGTCAAATTAGGAATTTTCATAACGAAGGCGTAAAATGGTCATTTTGCCACCCGAGGGCAAAATTGGAATGTTGGTTGAAATTTATGACCAAGTTTGACTAATTGGAGCATGATTTGAATTTTAGAAGTGAAAATTTTCAATTTCGAGCATAAGGGCAAAATAGTCATTTTAAGTGCCCACGAGGACGTAATTGGAATTTTTGGAATTTTACACCACCATAACACTTGCCAAGCCCATGAATTTCACCTATTATCATTTTATACTTTGGATAATTAAGAAATTACATGTGGTGGTGATGCTTAATTATTAAGTTATTAACCATGGACCAATCACATGGTGACACATGTCAAGTTTTAATATTTTTATAATTTCCTTTATAATCTCAACTTAAACTCTCCCATTTCATTCTTCATGGCCGGCCAAAGCTAAGAACAAAGAGAAAAGAATAAGAGCAAACCCTAGAGAAGAAAATCCAAGAGAAATTTTTTGAATTTAAAGGAACAAAACAATTAAAGGTAAGATTTTTCAATTTTAGCTTAAGATTTACCTTACCCTTGCTTTCTTTTTCATTTTCTATGGATGAAACACAAGTTTCCATGAGGGATTACATGCTGGCCGAACTTAGGGAAAGAGGTTTTGATGGTGGATTTTGCTAGATTTCATGATATCTTAGTGTGTTTAGTTGTTTGATGATGTTTGGCATGAAAAACAAGCAAGAAAATCACATGCCCTTCAACAACCCTCTTTGGCCAAATTTTATGGGTGACATGTTGATGATGGATTTTGTTGTATTTCAAGTTATTTAACTAGGAATTGATGAATTATGATGTTGGATATCGAAATCGGAATGAATTTTGGTTATGGTGAATTAGGTCACAATTAAGCTCATTGAGGTACTTAGGTTTATTTGGAATTTTGGAAGTGAACTGAAAATATTTGAAGTTGAATCAGAGGTTTTGATTAATTCAATAGTGTATAGTTCGAGTTAGGTCGAATACAAATTTAGTCCGATCATAATTGAACCCACGTAGAACACCGTCTTTAAGTGATCATTCGGACAATTCTCATTCAATTTCATGCATTCATATAAAGCCTGAAATAGTTTTATAACAGTTTGGCACAAATATATTGAACTACATGTCGTGATTATGTATAGGTGGTGAGCCTTCTAATAAGGGTAAAGATATTGTACCCGAGGACCAAGAATAGGAGTACTCAAACTCCCGCTATTGTGAGTAACAGACTTTCATCTTAACTATCTAAAGTTGTTTCCACTCGTTTTTATGTTTTAAAGAATAATGAGTTTAAATTGTAAATTATTATGTTTTAAAGTTGAAGTGTTGGTTAAATGAAATGAGTTTTATAACTTGTTTTGAAATTGAATACTGGTTTTGGAAATTGAGTAAGTGGAGACTATATACTCGTGTTTTGATATATGGTTTGAATTGGTGGCTTATGACAATGTGATGGCATGAATGGCTAGATTTGTGTTTTGTGTGGAATATATAAACTGTTTTGTTTTGCCGTGACACAGGCTGGGTAATATCATATTAGCCATGTCATATTACCGAAATTTTTATTGATTTGGTGGGATAATTTATTAGCTTACTGCAGTGGGTAGGTTTTTGTGGACCAGCCTATTAGAGGGGCATGGTAAACCCCATTATATTTTACCTTAGTATGAGAGGCGCAGAGGGTATCTCCTAAGGTATATTTAGAGTTCACTTCACGCCGAACCACCACGTGAGGGTGAAACCCAGCCAACGCCAAGGAACGACTACGTTTTTAAACGTAAAAACATGTTTTATGTGTATATATCGTTTTAACAGCCTTGATGGACTCGGTTGGAAGCCCAGACCAAGGTGTCTCCGAGTACGAGTTTTGGCACGAGCCAAGTTTTAAGAGAGCCATAAGCCTTACTGATTATTTTTGATGAAATGTAATTGTTTTATATGAATTGAAATGATTTTTGAATGTTATGAATTTTATTATGATGGGATGATTTAACTATCTCAATTTACTCGGCTTTAGATATTATAGATGAATTTTGCTTACTCACTGGGTTTATAAAAACTCACCCCTTCTTTTCACCCATTTTAGGCTCAAGTCAGTCTGTAGACAGCCGATTTTGTCGAAGATTGCCTTTGGATCTACATCCTTAGAAATCAAAGGTCTACAATCTTGCATATTTTCAGTTATATCGGGGCCCACATGTCATTGTAGAATATTTTGTATACCTGGCTGCGTGTACCACTGTATGTATGAATTTATTTTGCGTTTACACTACAAAAATTATTTACGCAGAGTTCTATAAATATTGTTTTATAAGAAAATAGAATATTTTATTTAATATTTTTATTTAGTTTGATTAGCCAAAAATTTTATTTTAAATGGATGATTTAGATTACTAAAATTATTTTTAGATAAGAAATGTATATTTTTTGATCGTATGCTGTATTTTCACCAGTTTTCAAAATTTGAGTAAAAATGACCAAAATACCTTTGTGTGGCAAAAATTACTTTTTGTTTGTTTTGATTTAAAAATAGTTTATATTCCCTTAAAACATGATATTTAGTAACTATTGCTCATAGGGGAGATGTAAAATTGATGCGAAAGCCTTAAGAGGTTTCGGTTGACATTCCGGGTAATAAATGTTTATCGGGACATCGCAGCGGATGTCACGGGCTCGAAGGGAGTATCGAGTCATGACAGTCAATCTATTATGCTTGACTTGCTTGAATTCTACTAAAGT
This sequence comes from Theobroma cacao, assembly GCF_000208745.1. Lineage (NCBI taxonomy): Eukaryota > Viridiplantae > Streptophyta > Magnoliopsida > Malvales > Malvaceae > Theobroma > Theobroma cacao. The sequence goes on from NC_030852.1 coordinate 15,116,272, forward strand.
TTTCACTTTTCAACTTCTTTGTTATTCATGGGTCTATCGTCAGAAAGTGACTAAACAACCAAGGGTTTGAATGAAGGGTTTTTAATAAGAAATGAACTAAATTGCTTGTTTTTGAACTTAAGTGCATCATGATTTCTAAACCGTCCTTAACGTTGCTTGTTCCCTTCCTATGTTCACTCATTGAGTTTATACTCACATTTTTAATCTTCATGATTTAGATTTTCTAAGTCAGAGGTGATTGGATCCTAGGACGAGGTGTTCCTCCCTATCCATTGCTCGGTAGGTTTAACGTGACACTAAGTGTTAGCAACCATGCCCAGAGTCACTCCACTGACGGTCAAGGTCTAATTACGTGTATATAAATACTTGTTGTGAAATGCTGAGATTCATTTGTCAAACTATATATGTATATTATGGTTGATGATGCCATTCTGAATGCATAGTTGAATTTTATGAATTGTTTCTAAAGGAACTACATTTGAACACTACTAAATTTTGGATTTTAAAGAAATATGGATTAATGTATAAGATTATATAAATAGGCTTGCTTGGGCTTAGTGGGCTGAGCCCATTGGGCCCTTAAGCCGGTCATGGCCCGAAAATTGGGCTGTGACAAATGCACAAGTAGGTTATGGTTAAGAGCTTAACGACTAGCTAGAGAGATTGGAGCTACTATAGAAAAGAAGAGCAGTGGTTGCAAGATAAACAAATGGATCATGAGGAAGCCACCTAACCTAGGTCAATTTGTTCATAACATTGATGGTGCTTTTAAATTGGGTCAGGTCATGCTTCAGTTGAAGGTCTTATTCATAATGCTAATGGAGAATGGGTGCGTGGGTTCATTGTTAACATTAGGATAATAGATAGTATAGTAGCCGAGTTATGGGGCTTCAGAGAAGGTGTAATGACCGCTCTTTAATCGCTACCAGCGTTTGAGTCTTGTAAGAGAACCCGCCAAGTCCTGAGCAAGCCTTCATTGAAACTTTTGTTAATACATTATCTTCATTCCACCAATCTATGTAATTGCTTTAAACTGTATAACTCTTTGTAATATGATTTGAAGAAAAGTCGTAATAAATCGACTTAACCTTTATTCCACATAATTTAAATATACATTATAGTTTTTAATCTCCAATAATACGGTTACATTGAGTCTAGTGTCTATTTATAAAAAAACAAAATACACTATGAATGACTCAACCTCTAGTGGCGGAGTGACTTGCAATAAAGTGCTATGAGATTGCTTTACCTATCTGCAGTAGACAATAAGTGCTGATGTGTCAAATCCTGTTTTATAAAATAATTATGACGTCATTTGCATGCTCAATAGAATGATTGCATATTTAGAAAGTTTGAAAAATCATTAAAAGACGATATTACCCTTAATGGTATCATTTAATCGATTAAGCCTCGAACTAGTTCAAATAGGAATTTTAAGGTGAAATTGAAAGTTTCAAGGTCCAGGGATGACTCAAAATGGTAATTCAGTGTTCGAAGATCAATTTGGAGTCAAACCGAAATTTTCACTATCTAGGGACAAAATGGTCATTTGCCACCTGAGAAAAAAATGAGAATTTTTAGAAAAGATTTTTTTGGCCCCATTTGACTTATTGGAGTATGATTTGAGGTTTAGAAGTGAAAAATTTTAATTTCGGTATAATTTGGAGTATAGGGGTGAAATGGTAATTTAGCCACCTCGGGGGCAAATCGGTAAATTTTCACCCCCGACACTTGTCAAGACAAAGGGATTTTATTCATCATGGAAATGGATAAACATGAGAAATGTGTGGTGGAGAATTAAAGAATTAAAAGTCAAATATTTAAAATTTGAGCTAATAAGGAAATGCCATGTGTCATGCTTTTATTATTTTATTGTTTCTTTATCAAAAGACATAAAAACCAGCCCATTTCTCCCATAGCGGTCGGCCAACCAGAAGAGAAGAGAAACCAAGGAAGAACAAATCCTAGGTGGGGAAAATCAAAGAGAAAGTGTTGGAATTCAAAGATTTGATCAAGCAAAGGTAAAATTTCTTTGATTTTGCTAGTGATTTACTTTACCCATGCATTTCTCCTTACTTTCCATGGTTGGATTGTATGTTTTCATGGGGAAATCATGGCTGGCCGAATGGGTTTGGTGAGAGAAATGATGTTGGAATTGTTTGATTTTGAGTTATGTTGGTGTTTAGAGTTAGTTAAGCATGTTTAGAAACAAAACAACAAGAAAAGAATCCATTTTTCCCATGAACCTTCAATGGCCGAACCCTATGTGATGTGTAGAAGTAATGAATTGATTTTGTGATCAAGTGAATTGGTTAAAAAATTGATGAAATGATGATTTATGGTGAGAAAATGGAATGGGAAAATTTTTAGTGATAGTGCACCACAATGG
>NC_030852.1:15127756-15132350 GCF_000208745.1 Theobroma cacao
TAAATTTTCATGTTTTATGAATAAATGAGTTTCAATGAAATTAAATTATAAATTGTTTTGAAATTAATAGTGATTTTGAAAAATAGAGTACACGGAGACTGTTAATTGTGGCAATTTGATTGTTTAAATTAATTGGCTTATGATAAATCGAGCATGATTGGCTAGTTGGCAATTGTATTGAAATGCGAATTGTTTGGTTACCTTGAAAAACTGCGAATTACAAAATTGTCATATCATGTTATTGAGTTTTAATATATGGTGGATTATATATTAATTAATCACTGCAGTAGGGGGTTTCTGTGGACCAGCCTTTTAGAGGGGTACGGTAAACCCCATTATATTCTTACCTTGAACGGAGAGGCGCGTAGGGTATCTCCTGGGGTAAAGCTTAGGGTTCACTTCATGCCAAACCACCACGTGAAGGGGAACTCAGCCAACGTCAAGGAACGACTATGTTTTCAAAACAAAAATATGATTTATGTGAAATGTGAATTTTAATAGCCTTGGCGGTCTCGGTAGGATGCCTTGGCCAAGGTGTCCCCGAGAATAGATTTATGGCACAAGCCTAGATTTTTGTGAGATTCATAATCCTTTTTACGTATTTTGAACGAGATGTGTTCTAATTGTATAACCCAGTTTATGATGATTTACTTTATTGTCTCCATGTACTCAACTCTAGATGTTTATGATGATGTTTGTTTACTCATTGGGATTTTATAATCTCACCACCCTCCTTTCCACCCATTTCAGGTTCAGTATAGACTGTAGATAGCTGATCTCATCGAGGACTACAGTGGGATCTGCAATTTTCAAACCGTAGGTTCACAGTCTTCTTTACTTTTGTTTATTCGGGGGCACTCTTGTTATTGTAAATTAAATTAAATATTTTCGCTTACTGTATTTAAGTATGTATAAATTTATTTAGCTTTTACACTATAAAAATTATTCACGTATAACTCTATAAATATTGTTTTATAAGAAAATAGAATATTTTACTTAATATTTCTTTTATTTTCTTATTATTATATTCAATTAACCATAATTTCGTTTTAAATGAAGATTTTAGACTTTTAAACTCATTTTGAATATGAATTATGTGTTTTGTACTTGTATATTACGTTTTAGCCAGTTTCGAAATTTTTGAGAAAAATGACCAAAATACCCTTGTGAGACGAAAAATAATATTTTATTTGTTTAAAGTTGAAAACAGCTTAAAATCTTTTAGAACACGATATTGACAATGGTTGCTCACAAGGGAACAGAGAAACTGATAGTAAAGCCTTGCGGGGTTTCGGGTTGACATCTCGGGCAATAAGTGTCTACCGGGACACCGCGGAGGTTGTCGCGGGCTCGAGGGGAGTACCGAGTTGTGACAAATAAGCTCACGAGTACTAAGAGAAATGGAGTAGCCAAGTACTTTTCTCTTAACTCTTTCTTTCCTCTTAGGTGGAAGCCTCACAAAGCTATTTTCTCTTCATTTCTCTTCCAAATGGGGCAGATCTCTCAAGGCAAACACACTTTGTTTGCTTTCTTTTATTATATGGGTGGACATAACAAGAAACAAGCTTGAAATGGCCTTGTAAAAGTTCCCATTTCCTTTCCATTTCTTTCATGGGTGGATTACCCAAGGCTTGGTAGCTTTTTGGCATTTTTCTTTTTCTTTTATGTGGGTAGATATCACAAGGCAAAAAGCCTTGAAATCATGCTTTTTCACTTGTATGGGTGGATTCTCCCAAGTTCCTCCATCAACTTAAATTTCTTTATTTTTTTTTCCATCAAATGTTATGATTATACCCTGTTCTTTTCAAGTCACATTACCAATCTTACTTTGTTTACCATGGGCTGTCGTTGCCAAACCATGGTTTTCTTTCAATTAAATACTCTTTGTTCTTTTTTTCTCTTTGTCATCTTTCACATGGTGTGTGTCACGATCCGAAACTCCCCTCGAGCCCGTGACAATCGTCTCGGTGCCCTAATGGGCACTCATCTCTCGGAATGCCAACTAGAACCTCGCAAGGCTTAATATCAGTTTTTTATTTCCCCCGGTGAGTAACCGTTGCTAAATATTATGTTTTAAAGGATTTTGAGCTATTTCCAACTTAAAACAGATAAAATAAAAGTTTTTGTCTCATAGGGGCATTTTGGTCATTTTTCACTGAAAAATTTTGAAACCAGTTAAAAATTTAGTAAGCAAGTACTAATCGCATAATTCACAATCAAAAATAAGTTTAAGCATCTAAAACCTTTATTTAAAATGAAATTATAATTATTTGAACATAATGAGAAGATAAAACAAAATGTTCAATAAAATGATTTATTTTCTTATAAACAGTAATTTTAGAGTTATACGTAAATACTTTTTGTAACATAAAAGAAAAATAATTTCTTTCATACTGTGACACAGTAAACCAATGCATTTAAATTAATTTAATTTAATTTACAATATCAAGTGGGCCCACGAATGACTAGAAGTGAGGAAAACAGTGAACCTAAAGTTCGGAGGACGCAAGTCCAATGGAAGCCCTCGATGGAATCGGCTACCTACAACCTACTTTGAGCCTGAAACGGGTGGAAAGAAGGGTGGGAGATTATAAAATCTCAGTGAGTAAACAAACATCATTCAAAAGATCTAAAGTCGAGTAAAAGGAGACAATTAAAATATCCCATCATTTTAAGTATTTCACAATTTGAAAATTTATCCTAGCCCATGCAAACAGTTGTATTTCATTTAATTTCTCATTAAGGCTTATGGCTTTCATAAACATTTGGCTCATGTCATCAAATAGTACTCGATGACACCTTGATCAGAGGCATACACTCGAGCTCGCCAAGGCTGTTAAAATTTCGTATACATGTAAAACATATTTTTAGTTTGAGAAAAACACAGTCGTTCCTTGGCTTAGCGGAGTTCATCATCACGAGGTGGTTCAGCGTGACGTGAACTCTATCCATACCTCGGGAGATACCCTACGCGCCTCTTCGACAGAGGTACATATATATATCCAGATTTCGTGCCCCTCTAATAGGCTGGTCCACAGAATCCGCCCACTACAGCAAGCTAAACCCACCATACAATAAAATTCAATAACATGATATGGCAATTATTGTAATTCACAGCCTTTCAAGGCTAAATACATATTTCATACATTTCAACACCAATATCAATTTAGCCATTCATGAAAATATTGCCATAAGCAATTTGATTTCAAATCATAAATTTACGACATAACAAGTGGTCTCTAATTACTCTATTTTTCAAAATCATTATTTCGTTTCAAGATAATTTATAAAATCCTTTCATGTAAATACATTTTGTTTGTAAAACACAAAGGTTTACCATTTAAACTCCTTTTCATAAAATTTCACCAAAACCGAATAAAAACATACTTTAGATAATTAAAATGATAGTAAGGTTACTCACCTCACAATAGCGGGATTTCTACGTCGCTATTGATTCTTATATGCATAAAATTATTCCTAATTGCCTGTTACCTACTTCGTTCAACACACTTTCCTAGTAACCATTTAAATTCAATACATTTAGTGCATCAATTCTACTTTTCTCTCTCTCATTCTATCATAAATCCACTCACCTAATTCACATCTTAATACATTTTTACTATAATTGATTGCATCCTTCGTTCACATAATTCTTTAAATTATTAACACCGGTAACTTATTTATGGTATTAAGTGCCTATTTCAACCTTCTAAGCAACTTAAATTTACTTCATATCACCAACTAACTAATGCATAATTAAATAAAATATGCTAGCCTCCATATAGTCCAATTTCAAAATAAATCATGGTGAAGAGTAAAGAAATTTTACCCAATTAAGCTAGGTTGGCCCAAATCTCCACCTTCCTTTTCTTTTGGATTTTTCTTCCTTTGTTGTTTTCGGACTCTTATTCATGGACTTCTCCCATTTCTTTTTAATTGGACCATGCCCATTCTTCCTTTATTGGACCATGTCCATTTTTCCTTTATTGGGCCATGTCCATTTTTCTTGCTTGTTATTTTCTTTTCTTTCTTCTTCCCTCCATCGTCCAGCAGCCCCTGTTATATTTCTTTTTCTTCTCTTCACATGCTTAACCTGTCCCACTCTCTTCCTCTTTCTCCCTCTCACCACCGGCCACACTTTCTTCCCTTTTGTCCTTCAATTTTTCAATAGCTAAAGCTGCTTATTTTGGCTCCAAAATTAGCAACTATGCTGCTCTGTTTTTCCTTAACATTTCAGCAACTAAGCTACACTTTTCCTTCCAAAAATTTACAGCCAAAACAACAACAATTAATCACCAAAATAGCACCTGAAAACCTTCAAATTCTGCTGTAAAAATCTGCACTTTTTGGCCTCCAAAATCAGCAAAAAAATGACACTTTTTAGCTTCCAAAACCAGCCCTTAAATGGCTCTCTTTTCCTTCTTGAATGGTAGCAAAAACAACCCTTCAACTCAACTCTCTTTTCCTTTTGTTTTTCTTTCTTACGCACGGTTTTCTTTTTGTTTTTCTTTCTCTCCATTTCTTCTTTGTTTCTCTTTTACTCTCCCTCAACCGACCTCTCTTTTCTTCTTGGTTTTCTTCACTTAGCTTGGTC
>NC_030852.1:15132507-15145131 GCF_000208745.1 Theobroma cacao
ATATATATATATATATATATATATATTATTCTTTCTTGAATGTTCCACAAACTTTCACATTGTTCCAACATGGCCGGCCACATCACAAATTTTTTTCTTCCTTCACTTTTTGGTCCACATGACCGAGCCCCACCCCCGCTTTTATTTTACCAAGTGAAGAATCTTTGACTCTTTTATTGACCACATGGGCAGCTGCCCATGTTGGTATTCTAATATATATATATATATATATATATATTTGTTATATACTATTATTACTTTACTATATGTTCATTTTTTTTCTCTCATTAATTCCACTACATATCCTTTAACTTTTATATGTTAAATTCGATCCTTTTAATATGTCTAAAAATTTCAATTTTTATCTAACTTCCTTTCTCGGTGCGTATACCACCAAAATATAAAAATTGTACCTCAACACGGTATTACCACAATATTTAAATATTTACTTATCCGCGTTGGTTCGACTTAACAAAACACGCGTATTTCACTTTTGTAGCTTATTTCTACAAAAATTCACTTGTATTTCTTCTCCCACACTTGGATCAACCATATGATTCTTCTTCATGACTGATTTCGACACCTAGTTAAATATTAATATTTTAATATTATTTTATTAATAAAATATTATTTTATTCTAAAAATTTTATCTTGCCTTCTTGGTTGCCAAAGTTCCTTATTATATGTCAATTGACCTTCGAATCACCCTTTTATCTCTTAAATTCTCTTTCGATAAAATATTATTATTTTATTATTATTTACTCGCGTGCGAAATATTTTATCATAAACTATTCCTTTCATCTTTTATCACTTTTAGACATTTTAATTGATCTCAATTTGCATTCGATCAACTTTATTAATCACTATATCAAAGTATGGGGTATTTCAGTGGGGGTCCCACATGTCCCCCAGTAAGCTTTATCCTTTTTACATGTAATCATTTGCATGTAATAGTAACTTCACATGCAAATTCCATCAAGCAAAGCAATCTCACTTGCATTTCACTTTACTTGCATCCTATTTGAATTTCATCTTGCTTTCCATCATACAAATATATATAAATCAAATATTCTCTTAACTTAAAATGGTGAAATTACACATAGGTCCTCCAATTTTTTCTTATTTACCATTTGACCCTTCAAATTTCTCATCCTTTACAATTTGGTCCTTCAAACTTTTGATAATTACAACTTCAATCCTTAACTTTTCATTATTTACAATTCCACCCCTCAACTTCTTATTCTTTTCAATTGGGTCCTTCCATCATTCCATTATTTTCAATTCTCTTCTATTTTTTTTCCATTGCACTTGTTCAAATAAAATGTCAAATTCATACTCCACCAAGGTGTGACCATAATATTTAAATATATACTTACTATTTCTCACTTTAATTTAATGAAGGCACGTGGGCCCCACTAAAGCTTCCTTTCTTCGAAACATTTCTTACTTCCACTCCCCCACTTAGACAAATTGTACAAATCACATGTTCTTCGTGTAATAAAACCAATTTAACATCTATAGTATTTTTATTTTATTTTATCCAAAAATTATTATTTTATTCTAAAATTTTTCTCTAGCTTTTTAGGGCTCCAAAACATCTTTTTCTGCCCCGATTTAGCTTTATAGCACCTTTTAACTCCGTAACTTCGATCTCAGTAAAATATTATTATTTTATTATTATTTTATCACATAAGGAATATTTTATTCTAAAATAGTCCTTTCACCCTTCAACACTCTTAAATACTTCCATTAGCCTCAATTGACCTTCATCTTATCCTTAAGGTCATATTAGACACCATACCTATTATATGGGGTGTTACAGAAGGTTTATTACATGCGAAAAGTTTGCAAATACAACAACTAGTGGTCGAATTAGATGCAATAGTGGTGGTCAAATTTCTAACAGAGGATGTAAATCAAAATCATCCCTATTATAGACTAGTGCATGACTGTCTCGTCTTGATAGAGGAAAGGTGGGTGATGGATATTTGACATATTTTCAGAGAAGATAATAGATGTGTTGATTTTCTTGCGAAATTGGCGCAAAATTGCCCTTTGGGAACAACTCATCTGACAAATCCTTCGAAAGAGTTATGTTTATTACTTATAAAGGACGTGTCAGGCATACCTAGCCTGAGACTTTAAACCAGAACATTCGAATCGTCTGTACCAAAAATAATATGTTTAAAATATATTAGTTTATGATATATACATGTACAAGCCATAACCATAGCAATTTAATATTAATTATATATATATTTATTTATAAATTTGTAATAATATGAAATTACAAGTTATATATTCTAAATGATATAACTTATATGTTAATATTAATATATGGTAGTAAATATCTTGCATATTAATATGTTATAATTATTGCACCTTAGTAATGTTTCAAAATATAAAATGTTATGAGCATAGATAATTGTATAAATATATTATATATTTAATTTTTACGTAAGTATTACTATAACTTATAATAAATTTTATTTATATGATTACACTTAAGAACTTTATTAGTTATCACTTTAGTTTTTATAACGTATTGTTCATAATTAGTTATTATTTATACAAACTTTGATATAAAACATTATAACATATAAGTTTTGCTATTAATTTCATATATATATATATATAATTAAGTAATACATATAAATATATACTATATAAAATTAGCATATTATTTATACTTATTATAAATAAGTAATTAATATTGTACAAAATAATAAATTTAGTTAATAATTAATAAATGATATATTATAAATAAATAAGAAAATAATATTGATTTTGTTTACAATTAATAATATTAAATAAGTTATATTATATATTAATGTCTAATATATTATGAATATTTAATGATATTATTAATTATACATATATAGTAAAGTTTAATATAAATATATTTAAGTTTATTATTATTAATAATTATTCATTTATTAATAAAATATAAAGTATTTAAACTTTTGTTGTAGTTGTGTGGATGGAAAGTAAACTAAGCCTTTACGAAATCTACCACCCTTTCAAGTTAATTTTAAAGGTTACCAATTTATTTTAAAATTAAACCAAACCAATGAGTCAGATACTAATCCTCAGCCCTTAACCCATGTGCGTGGCTTAGTCATTTTACAAAAATTTCCCTACTTTGCTCAAATCAGTTAAACCCTTGCCCTTTGTTGCCTCTTCTCATGTTGTGACCAAAGAGACATTGAAGCTTCCCATGCTGTGCCAACTGAAGGTTCCCTGCTTTGCTCTCCAAACTATTCACTTCCTTTACGTTTTCAATCTACAGTTTTAGAGCTTAAGGTTTTTACTTATTCTTCTCTTTTTATTTTTTTTCCTGTTTAGTTACCAAGAAATGTGGAGGAAAATATATGTACCTTGCAATAATAATCTTTTCATCTTCAGTATAATTGCCAATAAAATATAGCATAGAGTTAAGAGTTGTTCGAAAAAAGAAAATAAAATTATGAGATTCACACAACCCCAAAGAAGTAGAAATTTTGAATAATTTTGTTAAAAAAACATCTCCTATTCTCATCGCAATAAACTACTTATACTTTACCAAAGAAAATCTCCTAATATTGAAAGCAAATTTTTTGCTATTAGTTTCACTCAATGGTTAGGGATGTCGTGCTCATCAACTTGGATTATTAAATGTAATACTTTGGTTCTCGATAATGATTAAAGGGTAAATCATACAGATTATTATGCATTTTCTTAGTGAAATAAACTTCCTTGAGTGTTTTGCCTAATTACCAAAGGGCTTTGCTAGTAAACAAAAATAGTTGCGAAAGACACTTTTGCTAACAATTGTGACTTTTACATAGCACTCTAGATAGTGCAGTGGGTTGGAAAACATAGGAACATCACAAACAATAAATTTTTTTGCTCTTGACTAACCCCATTTTCATCTTTATTTACATCTTCGTAAACCTTTCTGGTTAGACCAAGGAAAGAAAAACATGGTCTTCGAGTGAAGAATTCTTGTCCCATTTGTCCTTATCCAAGAATGACGAAGTAAAACTAGAACAAGGTACCTACGTTGCTTTCTGCTATATTTCAATTATGTATATATTTTTCATTGTTGATAACTCTAGTAATTTAATATTCTATAACATGTAATTATTACATTGTAAATATACGAAAGAGTTTGAAGAGGTAAATGAATTTTGCTACATGGTTTTATTTATCTTTCTACCCTTACATAACTCATAATTGTAATGGTGGAGATTGAAGCAAAACAAGGGCCTCCCTTCCCCTGTCTACTACTATCTCTTTTGTACACTACATGGCTAAGGGTGCAAAGTTCCAAACAAGATTAACAAAAGGCCAATGCACTACCAGTTGAATATTACTTATTTTTACCACATTTTAATTTTGTATTCTTTTTCTGATTTACTGATTGCACATCAAAATTGTTTTTCTTTGATTTTTTTTATGAAAGTCAATGTAATTGATCCTAATAATGGAGTTTGGTGAAGGGATTTTAAATAATAAAAACATGTTTATGAAGTCCTAATTTGAGCTTACATTGTTTCTTGAGCTTTCCTCATGATGTGTCTTAATTTGAAATACAATCCTTTTTGCCTTCACAACATGAATCAGCCACAAGAACAATTGACAATAGCATGTGGGATGAAATTCATAACTTCAAAAGAATGCTTAGTTGTGATCTTTGCCAAGGATGATAAGAAGTTGGTGTTCTTGGATATGCTGATGGCTTGGGTGCAACAACATCGCCATTGTTTGATTGATTGCATTCCTATGCCACAAGAAATTGTAAAACAGGCTCTTGTGTATTTTAAAAAGGCTAGGTTTGTTATTGTTACATCTTTGTCAATGTATTTCACTACAATTGATAACAATAGTGGTGGAGATAAAAGCAGCAACAACTTCTGTTGTTCTTGACATAAGAACTTGATTTTTCTCAAAAGTGGCTCGTTAAGATGTACTCAACTGAGTAACAATAGATTATGCATTTTGATGTTATGATATGGTTGGAGTGCCTTTATCATCTGTGTATGATTCTAAAAGAAATTTGTCTTAGGCAATTGATGGAGCTGAAGATGAGTGGAGTGAGCACAATGCAAAGAAGCTCATTGACACAAGTGATAAGGGATTGTGCGGTTCGATTCTCAAAAAATTCCCATACTTACATGTTGAATTTGGTCTAATTAAGGGATTTGTTCATGTAATTGATGATGAAAGTCAATTCAAGAGCAACCTTGGTCTCAATGTTATTAAAGGCATGCTACAATTGCCAGAGGAAGACATGTATTGTCGTAGGAGGCATCAATCTGTGAAGGAACAAAAGCAGGATTTCACAAGTTTTGCTCACGACTGGGAACTTTTTGACTGGAGAAGACAACTTCATTAAGTAGGAATTGAAGCAGGAATCCACCAAAGTTGCATCCAGGTAGTAATTGAAAGCATAATGGGATATTTGCATTGGCATCCTTACCTACAATTGTTGGACTTGATAAACATAAGACTTGGATAATTTTTTAGTATGGCTTACAATAGTACGTTTAGATTTATGATTATATTTGTTTGACATTTTTAGATATTATGTATTTATGACGATTTGTAATTGCACGAACTTCATTTTGAATTTTAGATTTTAATGCGTATTTTTCTTATAAATTTTGAATGTGAATTGTGGATGTTAATTGATAATTTGTTACAAAAATTTTATTTCATAATTTCTGTTGTAAATGCATTACTGATGAAAAATTCTATTGGAAATGCATCTCCAATGAAAATTTTGTTGGAAATTTTTGACAGAATTCCATTGGAAATGCTTCTCCAACCGAAAATTCCATTAGAAATTTCTGACAGAATTTCATTGGAAAAGCAATTCTAATGGAAATTTCCAAAGTATTTGATACAATACACCTAACAAATTCTGTACTTTTTCGATGGATTTTTTTGTTAGAAATTTCCAACGAATTTTCAATGGAAAGTATTTTCGATGATGCTTTTACCGATGGAATTTTCAACGGAATTTTTCACTGGAAATATGTCAGAGAAAGGCGTTTCCAATGGAATTATAACTTTTTCCAAAGAAAAATTTCATCAAAAAAACTTGTTTTTCGATAGTGACAAAGCAACGCTAGTGGAAATTATGAAAATTTTTTGCACTTTTCCTATAGTGAACTAATTGTTGAGATTTACAAGGATAGAAAGCTTATTAAGTCTAGTTTCCAACACATTAAATGAATCTTTATTTTGAGTTTCATAGCTTAAGATATGGTAATTTTAGTGAATGATGTGCAAGCTGTCCATATTTCTGATTTAAGTGAGTTTAGGTTATTTGTGTAGTTTTAGGTGACAAATAGATTTTAGAGAGCTAGGTTGTTTTTAATATGTTAAATGATTGTCAGTAGGCTTTTGATTATTTTGGGAGGAAGCGAGTTTGTTAGAATGCAGAAAGGTAAGTATATCTTCACACACTTGTTTCGAAATTATCGTGTATGTATATTTCTTGAAAGAATCAAATGTTTTATATCATTATATTCAATATATGAAAATAGGGTCAAGCATATGATTTTATTTTTGTTTTGAGCTTAATAATATGATGAACATTGGTTTATGAATGATTTGGAGTACTCGGGCAACGAATAATGGATTTATGAATGATTTGATTTATACATATGACAAACATTGCTTTATAAATGTAATGGTTTATTCATATGAAGAATATTGATTTACGAATGATATGAAATCTTTGATCTTCTTTAAAGAATATTTTGAGAGCTACAAAATGGTCCTTGGGAAGTAGGATAATTGACACCAGAACTAGTTCTATGACCCTACTAACGAGATATGATAGTTGGTGCATGACCTTGCTAATGGGATATAATAGTTAGTAACAATCATGAGAAGATTAGTCGATACAGCCCTTGGCACGGAATATAATAGTGACTATAGCTAAGATGATGAAATTTTACGAGTTTCAAAGATTGAAACTATGATTTGTTTGAATGATATTTCAAAAATGATAATAGATGATCAATGATTTATAAACTTACGAAATTCCTCATTTTGGATATAATGATTTGTTTAATTGTTTGAAAGCATGATTTAGTCAAATGCTCTTGAATGAACTATATGACATATCGAAAGCAATGCTTGATATAGTAAGGTGTGTGTGCTTATACTTGCTGAGCTGTGGTTTACTCATTCCTTAACTTACTATTTTGTAGATGATTAGAGATTGAGAGCTTCAAAGTTTCGAGAGCTAAGAGAACAATATGGGATGTCTACCTTAGTGTCAAGACATTGTTAGCTATCTTGAGACTTTACAACATGTAATTATATATAAGTTTCTAGTAGTTTAATTACTTTTCATCTTGGAGACTTTAGCTGGATTGTAATAGTTACATAGAAGAGAATGTAAGTATGGAATTGTCAGTATGGCTTCATTTGAGGACTTCTATAAGAATGAAAGATACAAAAGCTTTGTATTACTTTGGGGTTTAGTCTTGAAGTAACATGGTCGTGTCATGTCTTGGTTTTTGGGCGTGATAGTTATACCTTAACCAAGTAAAAAGGTAGAGATGTTACATCTTATCCTTCAAAACACTGTTGTAAAGGTTAAGTCTAAGCCTTGAAAAGACTAGTTTGTAAAGGTTATGGTTGAACCTTCAAAAGGTATTTTCGTAATGGATTTTAAACTCCTTGGTGAGCCAAGGGAGAGGACGTAGGCAAAGAGGCCAAACCTCTATAAAAATCTTTGTGTCTTCTTTTCTTCTTAAAATTTTTTTTCAATCTTGTTGGTTCTTCAATTCATTTTTGAAACACTTGAAATAATTTTTCTGCAATTTTAATTCATTGTGTTCAAAGAAGTTGTTTGTTTTTACTTAGTCTAAAAATCATTCCTCAATGATTTCAAAAGAAATTTTAAAATACTCAATTCACCCCCTTTTAAGTTTATACTTTTGAGCTAACATTCTAGCAATTGGTATTAGAGCTGTGGTCTCAAATTTGCAAGTTTAAATACCTTGAGCAAAGATCCATTTGATGCTCAAAAGCCATGGCCTTGCAACCTAAAACCATTTCCCTTAAAGAGGGAACATATATTTTAAGACCTCTTTTGTTTAATGGTGATAATTATTCATATTGGAAAAGGAGGGTGGAAATGTTCATCCAAGCACATGATATAGATGTATGGAACATCATACTAGAAGGCCCTCGTGTCCTTAGTAAAACCAAGGTAGGATAGTTGTTAAGGCTAGCAGAGAATGGGATGACAAAGACAAGAAACTTGTGCAACTTAATGCCAAAGCTATAAATACCTTCTATTATGCCTTAAGACCAAAAGAATTCAATAGAGTTTTCATGTGTGAAAATGCCAAGGAGGTGTGGGATATTTGAGAGACTCTACATGAAGGTACAAACCAAGTGAAAGAGTCAAAAATAGGATTACTCACCCTAGATTATGAACTATTTAGGATGAAAGATAGAGAAATCGTAGTTTACAAACATCATTGTAAGGATGAAAACACTTAGGAAACACTTCCTAAACGCACAAATGGTGAAAAAGTTGTTGTATAGCTTGCCTAAATCTTGGAGGCCTAAAGTGATAGCCATAAAAGAAGCTAGGAACTTAAATGACCTTAAGTTAAATGAACTAGTAGGATCTTTACTCAATTATAAATTTTCTCTTAAGCATGAAAATGAAAGATATGATGCATTAAGGGAGGATACTATAAATAAGGGTATTGCTTTTAAAGCTACCTAAGAAGAGGAAGAAAAAAGTGTAAAAGATGATGATGAAGAGGAAAATGAGGAGATAGCTTTATTGACTAAGAAGTTCAATAGGTTCTTAAGGAACAAACAAGGTAGTAGAGGTAGAAAACCATTTAAGAAAAATGCACTAAGAAGAGACTTAAGAAGAAAGCCACCCAAAAGAAAGTAAAGCAAATATCACATCATTTGCTATAAGTGTAGAAAATTGGGACATACAAAATATGAATGCCCAAATGCCAAGAAGAGCTACACAAGAAATCTATAGAAGAAAGCAATGGTAGCCATTTAGAGTGATGAGGATGAGTCCCAAAGTGAAGAGGATGAGGACGTTGCCAACATATGCTTCATGGCTCTTAAGGAGCCCAAGGTACATTCTAACTCATATGCTTCATCTTCATATGCACTAAATGTTGATCCTTATACATTTGAAAAATTACAAATGCATTGATAAGTTAGCACTTGAATTTGAATGCATGACATTGAAGCATAAGAACAAGATCTCTAAGCTAAAATGTGAGAATGAGTTTCCAACCAATATTAAAATTGAGTTAGAAAGTGAAGTATCTAGCTTAGAAGATGTGATATGTAATTTTAAGTAAAAGAATGAGAACCTACATGATTCATTTTCAAATTTCACACTAGCCAACAAAAGCTAAATGACAAGCTAGAAACTCAAAGAACATTTTTTTGATAAGGAAGGTTTAGGATATGATGGCACACAAAAAGAAACTCATCTTAAGAACTTCTTTGTGAAAGAAAATGAGAAATGTGGTGCAAACACTACAAGCATTTGTTGTCATAAAGTAAGACATTCCATTTATTTTTGTCCTTTGAAAGCTACATCACAAAGAGGTAAGGTGATCAAGAGTGTTTGGATTCCGAAAGGAACCAAACCCACTTATGGTAAGATTGTGACATTGGAATGGGTTCCAAAGGGAACCAAAGCAGTGAGCACTAACACATATGGAACCAAGATAGTTTAGGTACCAAAATCAAAAGTTTGAAATTTTCTTTGTAAGATAAGGGAGCTTGAAGTCATATGCACAAGGAAAAAACCATGGTACCTTGATAGTGGATGCTCAAGACAAATGACTAGTAACAATGAACAATTTGTTAACTTGAAAGCAAAAGGAGGAGATGTGACCTTTGAAGACAACTTAAAAGGAAAAATTGAAGAGATTGGTATTATTGGTAACGATTCTCAATCTAGTATTGAAAATATATCGTTTGTCAAAGGTCTTAAACGTAATTTACTTAGTGTGAGTCAATTATGTGATAAAGGTTTTACAATCATATTTGAAGCTTTACATTGTCAAGTTGTTGATGCTATGACTAAGAAAATATTTTTCATAGAAAATAGAGTAGGAAATGTGTCATAGCCCAATTTTCAGGCCTTGACTAGTGCATGGGCCCAATAGGCGTAACCTATTAGGCCCAAGCAAGCCTTTCTATGAAAACTTATTCATTAGACCATCTGTCCCTCATTTACCTCTAAGGTTCTTAATTCAATGTTTTCAAAAATAATTACTTCTGAAGCATAAATCCTGGCAACCAAACATATACCATTCATAAAATAATATTACTGTTTGCCAACTTGTGGAGACACTATCATGCAAACCAAACATATAGTGTTTACAACAAATCTCATGAATTAGATTTGAAATAACCACATACACATATAAAAGACCTTGACTATCAGCGGGGTGACTTTGGTGTGGGTACTATCATGGAGTGTCCTAGTAAACCTACTGTACAATGAACAGGAGGAAGCACCTCTACCTAGGATCTAAATACCTTCAAACCTAAAAATTAAACCATGAAGTTTAAAAGAATGAGTATAAACCTAGTGAGTGAACATAGGAAGGGAACAAGAAAACGATACGGAAGGTTTTCGAAAACATGATGCACTTGTTTTAAAACACTTAGGAAATTCAACTTTCAAAAATCAATGCAATTTAGCTTAATTTCTTGTAATGCCCCTTAATTCAACCTTTGATTGTTTAATCCCTTGGGGTGAAGGATCTAGGATCAACTAGGAAGTTGAAAAAAGTGGAAACTATAGCAAATATCCAAGCAAGACAAGCAAGATAGAGAATTTCTCGCTGCAATGAAAATCAATTTGGAAACAATTAACAATTTCAACATTCAACTTTCATTGCAATCACATAATATTTTCTCTAACCTCTCTATGATATGTGTAAACATGTATACAACCACCGGCTCATCAGCTTATGTGCACTCCCACAATGCACATAACTAGAATCATCATGTGCACTCCCACACCGCACAAGGCAAGTATACAACCACCGGCTCGTCAGTTCATGTGCACTCCCACACCGCACAAGGCAATATCATCATGTACACTCCCACACCATATCATCACCGGCATGTGTTGTTGGCTCCATTAGTTTTTGATGATAATAAAACATTCCCTTTCATTTGTGTCTAATAATTTTACTTGAGTGTGTAGGACAAGAATTGTATGCCAATGATAAATAAATTATTCCAAAGGACATATCAAAAATTTTATGTATAAGAAGCCACAATTAATCAACAAAACAGAAGCCTCTTAGTTGGATAATGAAGGGTATTAGTCAGCTAAAATTCAAATCAGAAGTTGGCGGGCTTAAGAGTATTGAAAAATAGAAAAGACTTAGTCGACCAAGAAGTGGGTTAGTCGATTAAAAAGCTACTACCAGAAATTTGGACTTCAAGACAAAACCAACTTAGTCAACCAAGAAGTAAGCTAGTCAAGTAAGTGCTCACTGCCAGAAACTGGGATCAGAAGACAGAGACGACTTAGTCTACTACGAGCGTAGTTAGTCGACTAAGAGCATTCTGTTAGAAAATTTGAATTGTGCACTAGAAGACAGATTAATGGCCAGAACTGCAACAAAACTGTTTCCAACGGTCAAAAACTGCCTAACACCTATTAGAGCTGATTTTTCAAGTATTTAAGAAGTTTCCAACAGCTAGAAATGTAATGAAGGCTTTCAAGAACTAAAAGAGCTCAAAAACCAGCAACTACTCTATGCTCATTAACTGCACTCAACTCTTCTCTTTGTAATTGTGATCTGCACTACACTTTATACCACTTAGATCAACTTTGTGATCATAGGTATACTCTTATCACTTCTTTCCTTATATTCTTAGAGTGAGTGGGTCACTCTAAGGGATTGATTCAAGTTAGGATTGGTTGATTGAGTATAGGTTCTAACTTAGCCTCGAAAAGTTAGGTGTTATGTTTTAGTTGATCCTGGTAAAAACTATTGTGAAAGGTTTTGGCTAAGCCCAGTAAAAGCCATTGTAAAGCTTGGTGAAAGCTTGTGAATTTCACCTTTTATAGTGGATTGATTTAGAAAATCTTTGGTCGAATAATCATGGTAGTGGATGTAGGTCTTGGACCGAACTATGATGAAACCTTTGCACCAGCTGCTAAGATAGAAGCCAGAAGGTTGTTGCTTGCTTTATGAATTTTAAACTATTCCAAATGGATGTAAAAAATGCTTTTTTAAATGGCTTCATTCAAGAAGAAGTATATGTTGAACAACCTCATGAATTTGAAGACTTTGAAAAAACATGATCATGTTTTTAAACTTCATAAAGCCTTGTATGGATTGAAACAAGCTCCTAGTGCTTGGTATGATAGGCTATCAAAATTTCTGGTTGAAAAAGGTTATGTTAGAGGTAGTATTGCTACAACATTGTGTTGGGATGAGCCCTGCAGCCAATTGGGATTGGTTAAGGCTTGATTCCAATCATGCAACAACATCATTCATGTTGAATGATTAAAGGTTTTCCTTCATCAATAAGACATCAATTATAACAAGTTATAAGTCTAATTGGATGAAGTCCATGAGATTAATATGCCTT
>NC_030852.1:15145933-15153054 GCF_000208745.1 Theobroma cacao
GAATTATATGTTGAGTTCATTGCCAACATGTTAGAAGCCTAATGGGTCACACACCTAAAATGAATGTTGAAAAAAAAATGGGAGAGGTGATTAAGTTGGACTTAATCAAATTAGAAGTTATGAGTTTCGCAAGCACTTGATTAAAATTGTTTAATTAAGTTGTGCCTAATTAACTAAATTGTTTAATTGAATCATTGGGCCTAATTAATTAAATTGTTTAATTAAGTCATTTGGCCTAATTAATTAAATTAAACAATTAAGTTATTGGGCCTAATTGATTAAATTAAACAATTAAGTTAATTGGGCTTCTTAAGGACTTAATTAAATTATTTAATCAAATTATTGGATTGTTTGACAATTACAAAATAGTTTTGTAATTAGGGTTTAAAATTAATCCAAGGTATAAATACCTTGCTATAGCCTCCAACAAGAGAGTGGAAAACGGCTGAAAAGAAAAAAAAAAGAGTGAATGGCACATTAGAAATTCTTTTGTCTTGCCGTTCATTGTGTGAAGAAAAATAGTTTTTCATTCACTTCATTTTTTTTTTGTGTTCAACCCCACAATTTTGTGTGGATTTTGAGTTTATGAAACTCATCTTTGCTAGCACATTGTCAAGGCTAAGCACTCCTAATCCTTACAGAAGGATTTTCTTATTCATTGGTGTGGATCACCATTAGAGGCTGCACAAGAATTCCTTAGACATCTTTGGTTTGCAACAACCGGGATGAGGTGGTTGAACTTTTTGAAGGCTGATTTGGTGGTTTAACAAAGGATTCATCAACCTTTGTTATTTAGGTAAAGTGATCTGATCATATACTTTTATTTTCATTTAATTTTGTACTCAATTTAGCATGAAAGAGATCCTAGGAGGGTGAGGCTTAAATTTAATTTTTAAATTTATTTTCGTTGCGTTTTATTTGCATTTGATGCATGATCAGCCCTCACCCAACACATTGTTTAGCAAAAGATACTTAAATGATTTAATTGTTGTTCAAATTTATGTGGATGACATTGTGTTTGGTGCAACTAATGAGGCTTTATGCAAGAACTTTGCTAAAGAGATGCAAGGTGAATTTGAGATGAGCATGATGGGCGAGCGGAAGTACTTTCTTGGCCTTCAAATCAAACAAAGTGAAAAAGGAATCTCCATCAACCAAGAAAGATACATTCAAGACATGCTCAAAAGGTTTAATATGCTAAAGCTGAAATGAATTTGCACACCAATGAGTCTATCCACCAGACTTGATGTAGATGAAAAAGAAAAGAATGTTGATCAAAAGCTCTATAGAGGTATGATCAGATCTCTACTCTATTTAATAGCCAGCAGACCTAATATCCAATTCAGTGTATGTTTGTGTGCTCGTTTTCAATCTCAACCCAAGGAATCACACCTGACTGCTGTTAAAAGAATTTTTAGATACCTCATAGACACATAAACTTTAGGCATATGGTACTCTAGGGAATCATCCTTTAGTCTAGTTGGATATTCAGATGTAGATTTTGCTGGCAGCAAACAGATAGAAAGAGCACTAACGGAACCTGGTAGTTTTTAGGTAGTATGCTTGTGTCATGGTCAAGCAAAAAGCAGAATTCAGTTGCTCTCTCTATAGCTGAAGATGAATATGTATCTCTAGGTAGCTAATGTGCTCAAATCTTATGGATTAAACAACAACTAAAAGACTATGGAATATCAATGCATAACATTCCAATATATTGTGATAATACAAGTGCAATCAATATTTCAAAAAATCCTGTTCAACATTCTAGGACTAAACATATCGATATTAGGCATCATTTTGTTAGAGATCATGTAGTGAAAGGTGATATTAAGATTGAGTTTGTTAATACTTTTCAACAGTTATGTCACAGCCCAAATACCGGGCCATAACAGGTGCATGGGCCCAATGGGCATAGCCCACTAAGCCCAAGCAAGCCTTTTTATGCAGACCCGATCATCATTCCCAACCATAATTTCTAAAACCATATATTGCAACTCTTAATTATAAATATTTCAATAACGTTTTATAGCAATCCAATATTCACATTTGTATTATGCTAACATAGTATCACTCATTTGCCACCTTACAGTGGCATCAGTAATCAAATATACATATTTGATTTTTAACATGAATTTTAGTGGTCTTCATTACTTATACATGTACACAAGCATAAGACTCTTGATCGTCAGCTAAGTGACTTTAAATGAAGGTACCGCAACTGAGGTGCCATAGTACCTACCAAAAAGACGAGCATACGTGGACAACTCAATCTAGGTCCCAACTACCATTGAATCTAAAAACATGAAGTTTAAAAATGTGAGCATAAACTCAGTGAGTGAACATAGGAAGGGAACAAGCAATCGATAGGAAGAATTTGGAAATCATGATGCACTTGTTTCAAAAACAATGCAATTGATTTAATTTCTTACTAAAACCCTATCATTTCAAACTTTGATCAATAATCTCATAGTGTTGCAAAAACCCATGATCAATCCATGAAGTTAAATGGGTGAAAAATATGTCAAAATCCAGCAAGGTAGCAAGCATGGCAGCAAGTTTCTCGTTGCAATGAGAAATAGTCTTAGTTTGCATATGTTTCAGTTTTTCTATCATATCTACCACTACAGAAGTCTGATTGACTTGATTTTTTAACCATTAGAAATCTAAAAGGAAGGGATACAACTTTGATGTTTACTACTTTTCCCATTTCGGATAGGAAGGTGGTCAAAATCTTTGTCAAATTGAAAGTACTGTACCAGAACCCGAGAGTTTCTCACTGCAGCGAGAACCAGGCCAGTGTGACCCCCAAAACCCTAGAGTTTCTCGCGGCAGCGAAAATGAATCTCGCTGCAACGAGAAACAGAGCATTTTAATTGAAATGGGTCTTGTTACATCAAAAGCCATTTTTTGTTGAAATGAAAAGCAATTTGAGAGCAATTAACAATGCCAACTTGCAACACAATCACAAATATTTTCATAACTTTCTATAACACACACATATATATACATATGCATTCATCATCATGTGTGCACTCCCTACTTGCACACTTTAACATCCTCACACAACATTATTCATCAATGCACAATGTATATTCATATACATACATACCAACATAATATAGGAACAAACATACTATAAGAGCACATGGATTCATCCTTTTACACATTTCACATTTTCACAACATCAAAGCATTTTATCAAGGGCTTGTTCCCCGGCACACATTTTTAAACAAAGGTTGGATAAAATCATTCAAATGTTTCATCTAATACATTTACATCTCCCAAAGTAAATTTTGAAATGCAAGTTAACTCACCGGTCTTGTTGATTCTTTTGCTTGACTCTAACCTCAACTAATGCTCCAAATGGACATGTGAGGCCTTGTTGGAACCTATACACACACAACATCACAACCAACCCAAATTGGCATTAATATAATTTCAAAAGCTTTTTCCTAATCAAGTTCTACTAGTTATTTCTAACTAGCTTTCAATTGCAATTAAATGACTAGTTATTCACACTACTCTAGTCACCCTAAGAGTGAATAAACAACCTCAATGATAAAACACTCACAAACCCCATTGTTAGCCATTATCAACAACTAAAGAAATTTAACCTTAACTTATACTCACCTTGATGGTCTTTGTAGTTGAATTCTCTTTCAAAATTCTTCAAGCTAACAAGGAAAATCTCTTTCTCTACATGTCCAGCTAGTGAGAAGAAGATGGAAGTAAGACTTTTTAAGGGTTTTAAGGTGGGAGAGTGAAAGAGCACAAAAGGTTCTATGAAAAAGTGCTCAAAAGCATGAAATTGAAGCTAGAGAGAGAGAGTTGTGGAAGCTTTAAGGGAGGCTCCCATGGAGATGAAGAAACGTGAGAGGCGAAAGGAAGAAGAAATGGCTAGAAGCTACTGGAAATTGCTAAAGCTTTAGATATTTATGTCTAAAGTTTATCCATTTCTCACATAAATTACCAAAATGCCCTTAACATGGTGACTTTATCTTCCTCTCATCTTTGTGCAACCTTTTACTCTTTTGACACTGAGGTAAGGTCCATAATAATCTAAAAATACTCGTGTTCACGAAAACATAAAAATTTAGAATTGAGTGCAAAATGACCATTTTGCCCTTACCATGGAAATTATCATTATTGTTATCTTCTTCATTTATTTACGATCATAAACATCATTTATTCATTCCTTAGGCCTATTTAGACCTTAATAGCATAAAAAAAATCCACTCGTAGGAGCTCACCAAGAGATATTATGAAATTACCCCTTATCCGCATTATCGCGTCTACTTCTAGTTATGTGTCTATGGAGATCTAGATGTCACAGGTTCACTTCTGAATTACCCTTTTTAACTCTGTAATTAACCTAAATTCGCATTCGTAAACTTTATTAGCTATCGTATCAAAATATGGGGTACTACAAGTTAGCTGACATATTCATGAAGCCTCTGAATGAGGAAAGATTTTATGAGATTAGGAGAAATTTAGGAATGGTTAGTGTGCAGGAGCTTTAAGAAAAATTTTACAATTTTTTTTAAAAGACAGTAGGCACTTAGTTGACTAAGAGCGCACTTAATCAACTAAGAGCATTCTATCTCTTTAAATAATAAGACTCAATCAGTTAAAGGAGAATGAATAAAATAGTAAAAAGAAATAGCATACCGAGTGAAGAAAATGGGCAAACAATACTGCCCAGTTGAAAAATAAAAATGAAAGGCATAACTCAAATTTTGAACAGAAGAAAAACTAACAATATTTAAGAGCGAGACAAACGGTTTTTAAGAAAATTAAACTGCCTTTAACTCCTCTTCTCTACATTTTCCCACTTCTGAAATCGACTCACCTAAAACTGAAACCATTCGCTCTCAAACCCTTGAAACCCTGAGTCAGAAATTTCTCAAACCAAATGGCGAAATCATCATAGTCCAAAGAGATTCTGGAGAAGAAAAAGGGTACACGTCCATTGGAAGAAAGTCTTCAAGTTGAAGTACAAAAGAAGAAGAACAAGAAGATAGTGTCCATTGCTGAGATTAGAAAAATTGGAAAATCGTAGACAGAGAAAGAATATAAAGCCGAGAAGAAAAAAGAGAAAGAAAAATCCTTAAAGAAAGGTAAGACCTCATCCTCAAAATTTAGAAATAAATTTCATGAGGATAGGTTCAAAAAGATCGAAAATGCCTTTATTGCTTGTGGTAAATCTATTGATTGGTGTAGTTTTGAGGAGTCTCCTAAATTTCAAATGGTTCTGTCAGATTATTTTGAAGAGATGAATCTGAAAAATTTAGTACTTTCAAGAACCGATCCTACAGTCCTAGTCTAGTTAAAGAATTTTATTGCTAGCATAGCTTTAGATGAAGATGAACTAAAGGACTCATAGGACTTCAATAATGAAGATTTAAATTTCTTTGTGAATGGGAAAGAGTTTATTTGGACAGTAGCAGACTTGGGAAGTCTGCTCAAAATAGAATATGAAGATGGAGATTTTGAAATGCTTGAGAACTATGACCCATCATCTGTCACGAGCCGGAACTCCCATCGAGCCTGTGACCACCGCCGCGACGTCCCGATCGACATTAATTACCCGAAATTTGAACTGAAACCCCACAAGGCTTTAATATCAGCTTCTCATTTCCCCTATGGGTAACTGTTGCCAAATACCACATTCTAAAAGATTTTAAACCGTTTCTAACTTAAACAAATAAAATAATAATTTTTGCCTCACAGGGGTATTTTCGTCATTTATCCCAAAAATCTCAAAATCAATTAAAAATATAGTATGTGAGTGGAAAACACATATTCCATAATCAAAAATAATTTTGGATGTCTAAAATATTCGTTTAAAATGAAATTATGACTGTTAGAATAAAATAAAAATATTAAATAAAATATTTAATTTTCACATAAAACAATATTTTAAGAACACTGCATAAATAATTTTTACAGCGTAAAAGCAAAATAAATTCCTACATACCGTAATGAAGATAACCAAAGTATAGAATTTAATTTACAGTGACACGTGGGCCCACGAATGACCAAAAGTATCAAAAGAAATGAACCTACAGTTTTTGAATGTGGCAAGTTCAACTGTAATCCTCGTCAATATCAGTTATCTACAATCTATTCTGAGCCTGAAATGGGTGGAAAAGAGGGTGGTGAGATTATAAAATCCCAGTGAGTAAACAAACATCACTCAAAATATCTAAAGTCGAGTGAATTGAGACTATTAAAGCATTTCATCAAACTGTAATTTATCATCTTTCAACTTATTTCAACCAAATGAAATCAATTTATTTAAAGCAAGTAATCAGTATAGCTTATGAATTTCTTAAAAAGCTTGGCTCATGCAAAAATTGTTATCATACACAGTTATCTGGGATACCTTGGCCGAGGGCTATCCCAACTGAGTTCGCTAAGGCTATTAGAAAGTCATGTTTTTATTTTGAAAACATAGTCGTTCCTTGGCGTTGGCCGAGTTCCCCTTCACTTGGTAGTTTGGCGTGAAGTAAACTCTAAAAGTTATACCTCGGGAGTTACCCCACTCGCCTCTCCCACCGAGGTAAAAATATAACAGGATTTCGTGCCCCTCTAATAGGCTAGTCCACAGAACCCAACCCACTGCAACAGGTCAAACCCACCATACAATAAAATTTTGATAGCATGATAGGGCTAATATATTACTACCCAGCCTGCAAGGGTAAAATAAAGCAATTCATACAATTCATAAAAAACATAGCCTAGCCAGTCATGCCAATACAATAACATAAGCCATTAATTCAATTTTAAATTTACAACATATCAGTGGTCTCCAATTACTCTATTTTCAAAATCGTTATTTCGTTTCAAGACAATTTGTCACGACTCGGAACTCCCCATCGGGCCCGTGACAACCGCCGCGAGGCCTCGACAGACATTCTTCACCCCGAATGCCGATTGAAACCCCGCAAAGCTTAGCATCAACTTCCGCATCTCCCCGGTGAGCAACAGTTATTAAATCTCGCATTTCAAAAAAATCATAAGTCATTTTTAAATAAGAATAATAAAATATTATTTTCTGGCTCACAGGGGTATTTTCGTATTTTTTTGTCAAAAATCTCAAAACTTGCTAAAAATGTAGT
>NC_030852.1:15154461-15158688 GCF_000208745.1 Theobroma cacao
GAAAATACCCCTAGTGGGTAAAAATTCGTATTTTTGCTCCGAAAATTCCCATTATTTTTCTAGGCTCATAATTCATTATTCCTTAACCAATTCTCCTAGAATAAAATCAAACTCATCCTCACTCACTACATGGTAAATTCAGCCATTAATGGTTGGGGGAGAAAATAAATTCTTTTCTTGTTGTTTTGTTTCTAAATATGCTAAACTAACTAAAAACACTAACATAAATTAAAATCAAATAAATCCAACAACTTTCTCTCTCCTAACCCATTTTTTCAGAATTGAATTCATCATGAAAACATGTAATTTAATCATGGAAAATAAAGAGAAATGCTTGGGAATAAGAAAACTCAAGCTTAATAGAAAAAATCTCACCTTTTTCACTTAATTTCCTTGAAAATTCACACTTTTTCTTTGATTTTCTCTCTCTAGGGTTTTGTTTTTGTTTTCTCTCTCTTCTTGCTGGTTTGGCCGGCCATGGGGTGGAAGATGAGCTGATTTTTGTGCCTTTTAAAAAGGAAAATAATAAATTAATAAAGGCATGACACGTGGCATCATGTCATTGGCTCGTTTTTAAAACTTTAAAAATTTTAATCATTTTTATCTCCACCACACAATTAGTCAATGGTCAAAATGAGGATAAAGGAAGACCATGTGCTGGAAAAATGTCCTGGTGGTGGAAAATTACAATTTTGCCCCTGGGGTGGCAAAATTACCATTTCACCCTTTTACTCCAAATTATACCAAAATTAAAATTTTTCACTTCTAAACCTCAAATCTTACTCCAATAAGTCAAATTATACTCCAATAAGTCAAATGGGGCCAAAAAAATCTTTTCTAAAATTCCCATTTTGTCCCCAGGTGGCAAATGACCATTTTGCCCCTAGATAGCAAAAATTTCGGTTTGACTCCAAATTGATCCTCAAACTCCGAATCACCATATTAAACCATTTTGGGACTTTAAAATTCTTAATTGCATCATAAATTCTCTATTTGATCTAGTTCGAGGTTTAAATCAACTTTTTTGTATGTCTAGGTACAATACCGACTTTTGTAAGTTTTTCGAGACTCTCTTAGCATGCAAACATGCTATCCATCACATGTATGTCATGAAAAATATTTTTATAGAGTCCAGCTTGTCATCTTCTCCCCCACTTGGATCAACCATATGATCCTTCTTCATGACTGATTTCGACATCAGGCTAAATATTAATATTTTAATATTATTTCATTAATAAAATATTATTTTATTCTAAAAATTTTATCTTGTCTCTTTGGTACCCAAAATACCTTATTATGCCTCACTTGACTTCCGAATCGCCTTTTATCTCACAAATTCTTCTCCGATAAATTTATTATTATTTTCTCACTTGCGAAATATTTTATCCTAAACTACTCATTTCGTCTTTTATCACTTTTAAACATTTTAATTGACCTCAATTTACATTCGATCAGCCTTATTTATCACCATATCAAAGTATGGGGTATTTCACAATTTATAAAATATTTTCATTTAAACTCATTTTGTTTACAAAACATAAAAATCTACCATTTGAACTCATTTTCATTAAATTGACCAAAACCAAATAAAAACATACTTTAGATAATTAAAATGATGGTAAGGTTACTCACAGTGTCTAGAGTGGGAATTTTCGAAATACTCAGACTACTGCTCCTCGGGTGCAATTCCCTTGCCTTTATCGGAAGACTCACCACCTTGAGATAGTACAAAATCGAGAAATTCACCACATTGGTACAAAATTGAAATTAAACTAATTTAGACTACTAATGCATGATATGAAATGCAAAAATGTCTAAATTTTGCCTAAACGCGATGCTAGCCTATTTTGGTCTTTTACCCGATAAATTGATATACGCGTCTGTTAAACTCCAAATTAATTTTTTTCAATTTCTATACCTCAATTGCACCCAAATTGACTTAATGTCCCTTAGTGTGGTGTAAATTATCAGTCCCGACAATAAATTATGAAAATACCCCTAGTGGGTAAAAATTCGTATTTTTGCTCAAAAAATTCCCATTATTTTTCTAGGCTCATAATTCATCATTATTCATCATAATTTCTCAAATAAACATCAAGATCAGCAGCCAATATTCCCCTAGAAAATTCGGCATAATGGGTTTGAATGGGAAAAAATTGTATCTCTAGCTTATTTTTGCTATATTTCAATATAACCTAACTAAAATCACTTAATTCAATTAAAATCAACCAAAGCTCAAACTCAAAACTCATCCATGGAGGTTTGGCCAGCATGGGTGTCCATACCCACTTTCTAATTTTGCATGGAAATGAGAAAAATGTATGGGTAGTGAAAATCACAAGGAAAATCAATGAAATTTATTTTTGTAATGCTTGATTTCTCTTGATTTTCCCCAAATTTTTCAGCTAGGGTTCTTATTTCTTTTCCCCCTTTTCTCTCCTGGTTTGGACGACTTGAAGAAGATAAGAATTCTGGAAATCTTGACCTTTTTAAAGGCTAAAATAATATAATATTATTTTATTTATTTTTTTGTTTTATTAATTCCTTAAATTCTAGCCATCCATTCGTTTCCAAATTTTCACCATACACTTCTCCCACATATCCATAGCTTAGATAAAATTCTTAGACTTATCCAAACTCTTGGTGGAGTAATTGTTTTGAAATTTACACTTTTGCCCCTATAAAAGTCAAAAATTACGTTTTTGCCCCAAAAACTGAAAAATTGCGCATAGACATATTTTTCATCCCTTATACTCATACCATTCTCCAATTTGTGAAATTTGATCTAAATTCTCTCAAAATCTCAAATTTTATCCACGGGTGGTAAAATTACGATTTTACCCTTACACTCTAGAAATCACCGAAATTAAACTTTTTCATTGCAAAACCCTCAAATTATACTCCAATAAATCAAATGAGGCCAAAAAAATCTTTTCTAAAAATTCCCATTGTGTCCCTAGGTGGAAAATGACCATTTTGCCCCTAAACAGTGAAAATTCTTGTTTGACTCCAAATTGATCCTCGAACTCCAAATCACCATATTGAACCATTCTAGGACTTTAATATTCTTAATTTCATTTTAAATTCTCTATTTGATCTAGTTCGAGGCTTAAATTAACTTAATTGCACCATTTGGTACATTGTCGTCTTTTAACGATTATTCTTTCGGGGCTTTCCAAGTATGCAAGTATATTGTCAATCATATGAATGACATGGCAAGTATTTTATAAGGTCGGGCTTGACAACACTACCCCCCTTAAAATAAAATTTGGACCTCAAAATTTCATGTACTGAACTCAAAGAAAAAGTGGGGGTATTGTTTTCTCATCTAATGCTCGACTTCTTATGTCTTCCCCTTTATAGGGAATTTCGATTTGTTCACCTCATTTACCTCTAATTCAACTCGAGTACTTCACTTATGTGTATTATTATCCTTTAAAATCAGATCAACAATAACCTTCACAATTATGACTCTTATATCGAGACACCAAGCATGCTTCTATTACTATTATTAAACTTGAACCATAACTCCATCCCAATCATACCGATTTCGGTCGCATTTTATACTTATTTAGGTATACCAATCACTATCTTATTACTTCATTCCATATTAAATTTCTCAACTTTCATTCATTCATTCCATCTTCATACACTATTGTGTAGTTTACAATATCATTAACACGCCATACTCATTCTTGTACATATCCTCAGTGTTTGGGAAAATTAATGGCTTTAATTATTTCCACATACTTCATGTTTACTTTGCATTTAGAAAATTTCAATCCTCTTAATCCTATTAATCCATCTCATATGGCTTAATCATACTATAGATTATATTCCCTTAACTATTTCTCCAAAATTCCTTAAGTCACCATAAATAGTCTTCTGATAAGATTCTTAATCGTTACATTATCTATACAACTCATCAAATATATTGAGTTCAAATCTCGAACCACTAAAACCATTATTCATTTTAGTTGGGTGCATCACTACTCCACACATACATATACATGTACATGCAAATGTCTATATTCCTCATTATGTATACGGGTCTCTATTTTCAAATGCCTTCAGACTAATTTCTCTTTGTTCATTCCCATCCATAATCAAGATTCAATAGAATAATCTTCATAATTCATACAAATTCTCATCATGCCTGTGCATAGTTCCTCATCATTTATATACTTATATTCTCTTCTTATCATTTCCAATTATATGCTTAAGTTT
>NC_030852.1:15164152-15178233 GCF_000208745.1 Theobroma cacao
AGAAAATTTGGCATAATGGGTTTCAATGGGAGAAAATTATATCTCTAGCTTATTTTTGCTATATTTCAATATAACCTAACTAAAATCACTTAATTCAATTAAAATCAACCAAAACTCAAACTCAAAACTCATCCATGGAGGTTTGGCAAGCATGGGTGTCCATACCCACTTTCTAATTTTGCATGCAAATGAGAAAAATGCATGGGTAGTGAAAATCACAAGGAAAATCAATGAAATTTACCTTTTTAATGCTTGATTTCTTGATTTCTCTTTATTTTCCCCAAAATTTTCAGCTAGGGTTCTTATTTCTTTTCTCCCTTTTCTCTCCTAGTTTGGACGGCTTGAAGGAGATGAGAATTCTGGAAATTTTGACCTTTTTAAAGGCTAAAATAATATACTATTATTTTTATTTTTTTTTTTGTTTTTTAATTCCTTAAATTCTAGCCATCCATTTGTTTCCAAAATTTCACCATACACTTGTCCCACATATCCATAGCTTAGATAAATTTCTCAGACTTATCCAAACTCTTGGTGGAGTAATTTTTTTGAAATTTACACTTTTTCCCCCGTAAAAGTTAAAAATTACATTTTTGCCCCAAAAACTGAAAAATTGCCCATAGACATATTTTTCATCCCTTATACTCATACCATTCTCCAATATTTCAAATTTGATCTAAATTCTCTCAAAATCTCAAATTTTATCCGCAGGTGGTAAAATTACAATTTTGCCCCTACACTCTAAAAATCACCGAAATTAAACTTTTTCATTGCCAAACCCTCAAATTATACTCCAATAAGTCAAATGGGGCCAAAAACATCTTTTCTAAAAGTTCCCATTGTGTCCCTAGATGGCAAATGATCATTTTGCCCTTGGACATTGAAAATTTCGGTTTGACTCTAAATTGATCCTCGCACTCCAAATCACCATATTAAACCATTATGGGACTTTAATATTCTTAATTTCATTTTAAATTCTCTATTTGATCTAGTTCGAGGCTTAAATTAACTTAATTGTACCATTTAGTACATTGTCGTCTTTTAACGATTATTCTTTCGGGGCTTTCCAAGTATGCAAGTATATTGTCAATCATATGAATGACATGGGAAGTATTTTATAAGGTAGGGCTTGACATCATCTCTATGGAAAATTATAACAGGAAAGAAAGAAATGTACTCATCTAAAAGTAATGTCGGTCTCATTACAAGCCCTCAAATCAGAATTTTGCATTACTTTATTGCTGCAAACATTCATGGCAAAAGTGGCAGTTTTAGTTATGTTAGTCTTCAAGACTTATGGCTGATGGAGCATGCCTTCAATGGTGCTCCATTAAATTTAAGCCGGTTCATGATAAAGAGAATGAGGGGAGCTTGTAGAGTTGACAAGATAAATCCACCGTATGGGAACATTATCACTTCCCTGGTTCAGAAAAAGGGAATATGGAGCTCAAGGTATCAAATGGATTTAATGAAAAGCAGGGACCAAGCTATCTACCTTGGGAGTCTTCTTAAAATGGGGTACAAGCTTGATGGAGAGAAATATGTTAAAATCCCCAAAGCCACTTCTTTGTACCACTTAGATCAACTTTGTGATCATAGGTACACTCTTATCACTTCTTTCCTTGTATTCTTAGAGTGAGTGGGTCACTCTAAGGGATTGATTCAAGCTAGGATTGCTTGATTGAGTATAGGTTCTAACTTAGCCTTGAAAAGTTAGGTGTTGGGTTTTAGTTGATCTCGGTAAAAACTATTGTGAAAGGTTTTGGCTAAGCTTGGTAAAAGCTATTGTAAAGCTTTGTGAAAGCTTATGAATTTCACCTTTTATAGTGGATTGATTTGGAAAATCCTTGTTTGAATAATCAAGGTAGTGGATGTAGGTCTTGGACTGAACCTTTATAAATTCTGATGTGATTGTCTGCTCTGTTTTAGTCTTTCATTCATCTTTAATCTCTTTTTTATCTTTCATTGGTCCCCAATTAGAAGTTAATTCTTGTAAAAGCCATAAAGTGCTATTCACCCCCCCCTCTAGCACATTTACTCGGGACCAACATGTGCACTCCCACACTGCACACCACTAGCATCGTCAGTTGCACTCCCACACTGCACATGCACGGTTATAGTTATCATACAACATTATCATTCAAGGCATAGCATACATATCCACATAATATAGGAACACATGGTTTCATTATATTACACATTTCACAGTATAAAACGTTTCATTAAGGGCTTGTTCCCATGCACATTTTAAAGAAAAGATTAATAAAATATTTCAAGTGATTCAATCAAACACATTTGCATTTATCCCAAAACATTTTAATGTAAGTGCACTCACCTTGGTAATGCCACCTTACAAAATTAGCACCAATAAGGCTTTACTCCAATTTAAGTCTGGAAGTACCATTAAAACCTATATTTGTAAATGAACAATAATAGCTTCAAATATATCATAAATTTGAACTAAATAATTCTAATAAACACACACTAGATAAACTACATTCTAGCCTAATATTTAACCTAGAATTATAGTCTAATTCACAACCCATTATACCAACTATTCCAATTTAAAGACTCTTTACCTTGGTGAGCTTGGAGGCATAAGGGTCAACAAAAACATAATATTTCCAAGAAAAAGAATTTGAATAAATTAGGAAATAAAATCTGAAAATATAACCCATAAATTAGAAAATTTAAGAGTTGAAAATACATATCTTTTGGCTTAAAAATGAAGGAAAGAAAGATAAATTTTTCTTTCTCTCTCCTCGAGTTTGGTTGTGCTGAAAATTAGGGTTAAAAGTTGTGGGTTTTGGTGCCCAAGAAGTTAGGAGAAGGAAGAAGTGAGAAAAGAAAGGAAAGGGAAAGAAAACAAGGAAAGGAAAATGAAAGAAAATTGATTTTCATGGTGGTGAGATGAAAATGGCGTGGGAGCATGAAGGAGAAGAACAAAATATCTTTTGGGTAGATCAGAATCGGTCATGGGAGAAGAAGATAAGAGTACCAAACTAATGGCAAAATTACCATTTTGCCCTCACAAGTTTTTTTTCCCTTTTTAATTAAGTCCTCCCACAATCTTTTAATTCCAATTTCTTTCTATTTTTCTTCCTTAACACTTGTAACAATAAAATATCAAGTTCGCACTTCAACGCGGTATCACCATAATATTTACATATATCATTACCCGTGTTAGCTTTACTTAATAAAGGCACGCGAGCCCCACTAACGTTATTTTTCTCCAAAATTCCTTCGTTCTTCTTCTCCCCCACTTAGGGTGACCATATACTTCCCCTTCATGACTAATTTCGACATCGATTAAAATATTAATATTTTAATATTATTTTATGAATAAAATATTATTTTATTTCAAAATTTTCTACTTGTCTCCTTGGTACCCAAAATACCTTATTATGCCCTGATTCACTTCCAGATCACTTTTTATCTCACTAATTCATCTTCACTAAAATTATTATTATTTAATTATTATTCTCTCACGTGCGGATTATTTTACTGTAGAATATTTCTTTCAACTGTCACTGCTCTTTGACTCTTAAATTCACGTCAATTAGTCCTTCGTCTAATTGATACTGTTGTTGACTACCATATGGGGGTACGGGGTGTTATAAAATGTATATCTCATTTATTTAAATTATTTATCTTCTAATAATGTGTGCTTTATGGCTAAGAAGAGAGTTGACAGGTTGCTATCGCATAGGAAATTAGGACAGGCTAACATGCATATCATTTCAGAATTATCTTTTCTAGATCTTGTAATTGGTTTACCTAATTTAAATTTTAAAAATGATAAATTGTGTCATGCTTATGCTAGAGGAAAACATAAGAGAAGTTCATTCAATCCTAAGAAAGATGTCACAACCACTAAAGCTGTACAACTTCTACACATAGATCTTTTTGGACCCATTAGAACTATGAGCTTAGGTGGTAAATCTTATGGATTTGTAATAATAGATGATTTCACTAGGTTTACATGGGTTTTACTTTCTAGCTTATAAAGATTAAGCCTTAGATATCTTCACAATCCTTTGTAAGAAAGTTGAAGGCATATTTCTAGGTTATTCTCTTACATCCAAAGCATATAGAGTATTCAAGAAAAGGACATTAGTTATAGAGGAGTCTATTCATATTTTATTTTGTTAGTCTTGAAGTCTCAATAAGCAATAGACCAAGGGGATGGGTGAATTGGTATTTAAAAATTCTTTTAAAGACTAACTACTAAAATCAAGACTTTTGTAACAAAAAATTTCTTCTTGTGTCAAAAACAAAGTATTTGATTTTTCTAAGCAAGTTTTTAATAATAAATTAAAAAGAACAAATAACAAATCAAGGTAATATATTTTCCTAAATCAAATGCAAGCAAAGCATAAATAATGAATCAAGGTAAAATATTTTCTTAAGCTAAATGCAAGCAATAAATCACAATGCGGAAAAAATTAAAAGCAAGACACAAGATTGTTATATTTCTTTGACTTTCTCTAGTGCTTACATCCACTTGCTTAGAACACCAAGGAATTTCAAATCCACTAAGGGAAATGAGCTTTTTATGGGATCAAACAAAACCCTCACAATAGCTTTTCATGGGGATCAAGCAAAACCCTCACAATAGTTTTTTCACATGATCAAGAAAAATCCTTACAATGCTTTTCACAAGATCAAGCGAAACCCTTCAACAATGATTTTTCACGAGCTCAAAAACAAACCCATAAATAGCTTTTCAAGGTTAAGCTAGAACCTTTGCAATGGAGTACAAAGTTTAGTAAGAAAATGCCTTTACAAAAGCTGGGTGCTAGTAGTTTAAGCTTGATGTAGTGAGAGAAGAAATTTTATCTTGAATGAAGCAAGTTTTCAATGTTTGTAAGCTTGGTGGAAGACTAAAATGAAGCTAGAGAATGAGGATAAGCTTTTAAAGGTCTTTCTAGGGTTTGAAACTTTATCTCAGGTTTTCTCTTACTTTTAAATGACTTATAGGCATATATCTATAGCTAGTGTGAAGTTTAGAGTCGTTTGACACAAGTTTGAATCAAATCTGACTGTTGATGAAGCTTGAGGGTCGACTACACTCTCCGAGTGTAACAGCCAACTCACACAGCCGTTACTTGTGCATAAGTCATATAAACAAGCCTACACAACTTGGCTAGCCTTGTAAGCATTTTATTTCACCTATATTTTCTCTTTCTCGCATTGTAATTACTACTCCAATTAATTTTGTTAATCATTGATATCATTGTCTCATCCAAAATCCACATCGAAATATTAATAACCAAGTAATAGTTCAACGTGTTTTCTGATAACACAGCTCCACATTTTTAATTTACAATAATTAAGGGTCTTAGTGTCAAAATTTTTTTAAACATATTACTTCTTACAGTTTAAAAATGACTCGATGACTGGACACCGGAGTGACATGAAGAAAATGAGGAGATGCCATTACCTACACAGCTACAAAAGGATTCCTCGCCAATGATGTCCAAAACTATTATTTATTTGCACATTAAATAATGTGGGTGAGTCTCATAGACTCAGTGATCATTTGCTTCATGAGCAGGTGGGGAAGGGAAATAAACATAAAGGTGGAATATTTATAAATTCAAGAGTAAGCGATGAAAACATACTCCATTAAGTTGAGAGATTTTATACCTTGCAAGTCTTAAAACCATAATAAATCACAAGTAAACACATATGAAAATGGTTATATTTAGCATGTTAGAAAATCTTTCAACTTTAGTATCCTTTCAATAGAAAATCCAATGGCAAGTATAAAATGAGAAATCTCAAACATAAAATGCGGAGAAACCAGTCACAAATGAATACGTAAATTTCACTTTCCATTTAAAAACAAAATTCAAGAATTAATGCTATGCCATGTTTAATAAAAATCAACTAGTGAGCATAATCCTCGAGTAGGTTTAGTATAGCCCTTAGGCTTACTCTCTTAAGTCAATAACATCATCACCAACTCATGGGAACTGCCCATGCCACCAGATATAAATCGAGGCTTCAGGTTCTCCTTTACCTACTTGTGGGAACTACCCACGCCACCCAATATGAATCCAGGCTTCAGGTCCCCCATTACCTATTCATGGGAATTGCCCACACCACCTAATATGAATTAGGGCTTCAAGTCTCCTTTTACAATCAAGTATCGATAATCAACAATCACTACTTTGTGCATAAAGACCACACTTAACTTGGTCTAGTAATAAGTCCTACCCCTAAGTGTCTCAATCACTTTAAAATCAAAAACATCACAATTTAATGCCTTTGCAAAACATGATAATCAAAAGCAATATAATCATAAATCGAATGTTATGCACAATTTATCTCAAGGCATGGCATATCTATCAAATCACCATGCTAAGCAAAATCGATAATTTCTCATCAAATCCCATGAATCAAATAATGGCCATTGGCCTAAACGCCACACAAGCTTGCAAGGCATGATTTTGAAGTGAAAGTTCCTCAAAGGTTTGTTTCCCCATATTTAAAAGCATGTAACTATGTACTTATATATAATATAGAGAAAACGGATTTAACATCTTTGTCACAATCACAAACGACTTAGGACTTTCTACCAACTCATGCTTTCGACAATTTTGTCAACTATCAAATGTAACGTATATAATGTATTACTAGAGGTATAGTTTTGAAATTTAGCACCCACTCACCTTGATTGGTGGGGTTTTTCACTAATATTAACTTCATTTCAAGCTTTACTAGCCAACTCCTCCAATCTTCCAAGTCGAAACTCCAATTTTCCTTCTTTCAATGGTCAAATAACTCTGACAGCATCTTTAGTTCTAAGCTTCAATTCTATTTTCCAACAAACTTATTCCTCTATTCTCTCCATGGTTTAACACACTTAAAATGCCTATTCCAACAACTTCTTTTTTTTTTTCTTCCCCAAAACCTTTGCAACAACTCATACAATTTGTAAGTTTGAAACTAAATAAATAACTAAAGGTTGCCTTCTTCATCTTGTAATTCACTAGAGAAATTTAACATGAACTAAACCTTAATTTACCTTTCCTTGTTAGTGGTTTAGTTCCTTTGAAACTTTTCTTTAACACTTCCTCACCCAGGTACTTCAAATCTGTCATAGTAAACTTATACATTATAAGTTTTTTGCACTAAAATCTTTAAAGCTTAAATCAACATGTCTTTACCGTCATGAAATTTCTAGCATTAATCTCTCGTTTAGAAAGCTTAAACTCTCACGGTGTGGGCCATTTGCTTCAGGTTTCCAAGGAATTAAAAATTCTTTCAATGCCTTCCACCTCCTCAATAATTTCTCTCTTGCTTCCTCTTAGCTTTCGACCCAAATGTGGTGATCTTAGCAAAGCTCTAACACTCATCAAAATCTTCAAGGTGCGGGTTCAAGAGAGACAGTTGATGCTAAGGCTAGCCCAGGGGTGGATTCTTCTATGAGAATATGCCCTATTTTCCACACAATATATATCTATTTGTTTTCTATGTTTTTTAATTGGCTGGTTATGTCTCAGTATTATTGGCCCAAAATCACAACTTCATGCCCATGAAATCTCCCTGCTTAAGTGGCGAAAAGAAAAACCCTTCTTATTATTATCCAAGACAGATTTTTTTTCTACTTAATTATGCGTACTTGTTGCATTTTACATGCACATTCATTCTCTAAGGGCCAACCATTTAATTCTCATTTGGCCTAACTTCCTTATTTAGCCTATCTCTCCTTTTAATAATTTTGATATCATTTCCAAATAAAAATTATATGTATATATATTTACTTATGTACTTTTTTTTTCTCCTTTACACATATAAAAAAAAGTATCAAATTTTTGTTCCACCAAAATATTTAAATATATATTTACTTTTATATCTTATTTAATATTGGCATGTGAACCCCCTCAATACTCTGTTCCTTAGAATTCTTCTTAGTCTCCCCCACTTTGACCAAACCTAAGTCCTAAAAATCATCTTTATACATTACGCCATCTTTTGTCACTTGACATAAAAATTAATATTCTTTGTATTATTATTTATTATTAATCTATTATTTTACTTCCCATGTCACTACCTTCAATTTCGCATATCTTTTTATGTACCAACACCCATAATTCACCTTAATTAACAAAACAATTTCCATTAGATTAACATCCCAGGTGTGGGATGTTACACCTAGGGTCAACTATGTTCTTCAAATTTCTCAAATTAAGGTTCCATAGTTGAGTATAACCTTTCTCTACTCGATTCAATTCTCCAAAGCATGATTTGTGCAAGTTTGAGCTGGTATAGTTAACTATTGGTAACTCTATTATATAGAGTTATTTTGACACATTTTGGGGGCTTAAGTAGTTAGATCTTTGAGATTTTAAGTGCGGATTTTAGCATTTTAGGTGTTTTTCTAGTTTAAGTTTGATTACTTGTTAAGTGGTTAACTTAAGTTATTTTAGTTAAATTTTATGTTATTTTAAATTACTTTAAGAGTAGTTATTGCTAATTTCTCTTATTACTTTTATAGGAAATTTGATGAAAAAGTCTCATTTCATGAAAATCAGTGCAAGTATGGTGATGGCTTCTTTCATATATGTTTTGATATTTTAACCAATCTCTCTCTACAAAACTCCAAATGAGGTGATTCTTAGACCACTAGAATTCTAAGAAGAAGGATACAACATTTATTTTTACCAATTTGCTCAGCTCTGATCGGATTATGATCAAAATATTTGTCTAAGTTGGAGCACTACAACAATATGCATGGATTGAACATAATGCGATATTTAGTGCATATCATTCAATCTAGAAGTTTAATTGATGTGATTCTTAATCCATTGGAAAGCTAAGAGACAGGGCTCAAACTTTTATGTTTACTACTTTGCCCAGTTCGGAACATATCAGGGTGAAACTCACATTTGAAGTTGATAGACTGCCACAGCATTGGGAGAACAAGGCTGCAGCATTGATGAAAGGAAGCACACATACAATTTTCAAGAGAGATCAGTGCACAACACTAGGTGATTTTCTAAAAAAAAAAAAGATTTACGGGATTTGAAAATTAGGTTATTTGGAACCTATTTAAGGGACCTTTTCCAGAGATTTTAAGGGTGAGGCAACAAGCAACTATTATGGAGATTTGGAGCCAAGAAGAAAGCAAGAAAACAAGAGAATTTGGGGGAGAATCAAGACCACAAAGCTCCAACTATTAGTTTTCTCTCTTTACTTTTCTGTTTTTCTTATTTTCTTTGACTTGGATTAATGGCTAAATTTCCTTGGACATTGTTTTTATTAGATATTATGAGCTAAACTATTTTTCTAGGATTGCAATTGAACTCACATGTAATCTAAACTTTTAATCTCTTTTTTGCTTATCTTTAATGGGATTTGAATTATTTATTCCAATTTGTTTTTATTGCTTTTAATTGCTTGATTACCAATTAAATTGATTTAGGAACCTAAACAAACTTAGGAAAGAGAGTTTAGTGTAGACTAAAATTAGGATAGCATATGATCATATTAATTGATTTTCATATAGGATAAGGATATACCCATAGGCCATATGTAGACAGATTAGAGCCTAAACTTAATGAGTCTATTTTAATTTCAATTCACATAGGGATATAGTGTTTTGGTTAAAATAGATATTTTTATAAGATAAGTCAAAAGACCTTTATAAATAATTTAGGATTCTAGGTTAGCAATTCAACCCATTGAAATAAGTGAAGGACGAAAGGTAAGATTTAGATGAAGTGTGAGGGATTTTGTAATCCTGGGCTTGTTTGATTTGATTTTTACTCAAGTTATTATTACTTTAATTTTTCTTTTTAGTTTAAATTTTGGTTAATTAGTTTTAGTTAATCAATTAATTTTGATTGTTTAGATAAGATTAAATTGTTCTAATTTTAGCACTTAGTAAAATTTTAGATCAATTCTTTGTGGGATCGATACTCTGCTTGTTTATATACTATTTATTCGATATGTATACTTGCATAGTAGAATTTTAACTGACAACATTCCTTTGCCAAGGTTGACTATGTCTCTTGATTTTTTTTTCATGGATCAGAATAGCTAAGGTCGACTACTACTATTCCATGGTCATCTATGGCTATGT
Source organism: Theobroma cacao (assembly GCF_000208745.1). Classification (NCBI taxonomy): domain Eukaryota; kingdom Viridiplantae; phylum Streptophyta; class Magnoliopsida; order Malvales; family Malvaceae; genus Theobroma; species Theobroma cacao. The sequence goes on from NC_030852.1 coordinate 15,174,243, forward strand.
TGTTCTCTAAATTTTCGAGCTTTCTGCTTTAAGGTTGACTATGGCCATTCTATGGTCGACTATGGCTTTATATTCTTGAAGTTTCTTTCACTCTTTTTGCCTTTAGAACGACTTGAGCTTCTCTAAGGTCGACTCTTGACTTGTGTCTTGAGGTTTCCTTAGCTTTTTGTTGCCTCTCTTCAAATATTTCTTCCTTGCCTTGTTCCTACAATCAAATAATAATTCAAGGCATGTTTGCTTTTTGTTTTCTTAGATGAATATGCATTGTTTGAAAACTTTTATCATATTTTCTAATGATGCATGGCTTTTCAAATAATTATGTGACCTTAGAGGATTAAAAATATATTTGAGACAATTTCAAATGCTTGACATTAAGTTGAAGATAACATGTAAATTTTGTCAAATCAAAACATGATGTAACTTAAGGCTAAAAACCACCCTCTTTTTTATATGACAAAAACATAAGCATATTATAATACCCTATACTTTGATATGGTGACTAATAAAAACTTACTGGATGGCAATTGAAGTTAATTATGATGTTTAGAAATGATGAAAGATGAAAGGAATAGTTTGGGACAAAATATTCCACACACGAGGAAATAATAATAAAATAATAATATTTTTATCGAAGAAGAATTTGTGAAATAAAAAGTGATTTGGAAGTCAATTGAGGCCTAATAAGGTATTTTGGGTACCAAGGGGACAAGAGGAGACAAGAGAAAATTTTTGAAATAAAATAATATTAAAATATTATTATTTTATTTAGTGTCAAAATTTTTCATGAAGGAGTATATGGTCAATCTAAGTGGGGGAGAAGAAGAATAAGAGAATTTTCGAGAAAAGTGACGTTAATAGGGTCGCGTGTCTTTATTAAGTAAAGATAGCGCAAGTAAATAAATATTTAAATATTATGGGGACACTGCGTTGGAGTACAAACTTCATACTTTGTTTGTACATGTGTAAAAGAAGGTAATAGAAGGAAATTGGAGTTAAATGAATGTTGGGAGGACTAAATTAAAATGGAAAAACAAAATGACATAGTTAAGGGCATTTTGGTAATTTTGCTAGAAATGGATAAACTTAAGCCATAAAAATCTAAGTTTCTAGGATGTTCTTCAAATTTCCAGCATTTCTTCTTTTTCTCCTTCCTCTCCCACATTCTCTCACACCCCCCCCCACAAGGAAGCTTGCCTTGAATTAACCTCGATTTTTCATGTTTTTGAGTACCCTTTCATAGAGTTCTTTGTGCTCTTATATTTTTTCACCATAAAACCCTCAAAAACCTTTCCTTATTACACTCTCTCACTAGCTGGACGTTCTAGAGAGAGAAAGTGAGATTTTCATGATATTTGAAAGCTTTTGGAAAAGAAATTCAATTGTAAAGCTACCAAGATGAGTAGTGAAATAGAGTTGATTTCTTTATAGTTGTTGGGAATGGCTATGGCTAGATCGGTGAGTGTTTTGTAGTTGAGGTGGGTTATTCATTGTAGTGTGACTAGAATAGTGAAAATATATAGTCACTTAATGGTAGATGACAGCTAGTTAAAACTAACTAGCAGAACATGATTTATGGGATAGCTTTTACAACTATAATTATGCAAATCAGATTGGTTGTGATGTTGTTGTGATGATAGGTCCCAACGAGGCCCCACAATTCCATTTGGACCATTAGTGGAGGTTGGAGCGGAGTAAAGGTTCAACAAATATCGGTGAGTGAACCTGCACTAAAATGTTTTGGGTAGATGTAAATACGTTTGAGCGAGCCACTTTAACTGTTTAAATTATCTTTTCTTCAAAATGCATCGAAACAAGCCTTTAGTGAAATGTTTTTGTTATGTTGAACATGATTGTGGTGAATCTATGTACTTTTATATGATGCTGATATGTATAAAAAGATATATGATATATATATTGTTAAGTAATTTTGTTTAATTAATGTAACCATGCATGTGAGGAGTAGGCAGTGCACATGCCAGTTGAGTGACAATGTTGGTATCAGAGCAAAGGGTTTAACCCCATCCTTGGGAACTCTCACATGTGAACAGTGGCAAAGCGTGACTCTCCCACCTAGGGGCTTGTAGAGAGGACTGTCCCCTACGATTGCTGTGATGGGTACCGTTTGTTGCCACCGTTGAAGGAGGAAAGGGTTGCTTGTAGCGAGGGTTGTCCCCTACGAGTGGAGCCGCCCCTAGTGACAAACTTGGTATCAGAGCTTTAGGTTTAAATAAGTCTTAGGGATTCTTGTGTGGTCAGCGAAGTTGTTGGAGTCCGTGTAGAGTCTTGTCCTTGGATTGTGGGTGCGCAACGCAAGTCAAGGACAATAGGCAACATAAGCCCCTACTTCATTAGAAACCTACCTATTCTTATGATGTCTAGATGGATGAGTAATTAATACTTGGTTACGTATAGGTGAAGGTGCCATTGCACACGCCATGTCTAGAAAAGATGGTAGTCCAGATACCCCTTATAGTACTAGTGAGGGATCGCTAGATTCCACTACTCAGAGCCGATATGTGTTCGAGGGTGAAAATGTAACAAGTAACCCGACCTGATTTTCGAATGGATCGGTTAGCCCTAGAGGTAAACCACTATTTAAGAGCTTGAGGAGTCTCGCAAGACTAGTGTGTAATAAGATCAATCTGAGGAAAAAGAACACGAATAAGATGGGAAAAAGGACTATCAATATTTATCGTCTTAGGAAGGTATCTGTATCCGTTGTCCGACACTTTCCTCCTAGTTGTGGTAGAGGTGCTGTATCTGTTAGTAAAAAGGAATTTGAGAGGCAGTAACAAGCTTGGATTGAGGATAAAAAAAATGAGAAAATCTCAAGAGGAATATGAGGACTTGGAAGAGGATTCATCGATGTGGTCGGATCAAGGCGACGAGGATCCTAAAAACACTTATTATTTTTGTTGAAGTTCGTATTACTTTAAGTCTAGGCAAATGCGGTGTAAGGGAAATAGTAGTAGTTATCTGTACAAGAGTTACGAGTTTGTGTAAAACCCAACTCTATAAACACATGTCATGACATACATGCACTGAGTAGCATGTTATTACGCTAGAAAAGTCCTAAGAATAGACGAAACCCGATATTGTACCTAACGGTACACTTGAGTTGATTTTACCTCGAACTAGTTCAAATAGGAAGCATAGGATGAAATTTAATATTTTACAGTCCAAGAATGAATAAAAATGATTGTTCGGTGTTCGAGGGTTCATTTGGGGAAAAATTGAAAATTTTGATGTTCAGGGGCAAAATTGTCATTTTCTCACCTAAGATAATAATTTGATCATGGAGTGAAATTTTTGACCAAGATTAACTATTTGGAGTATAATTTAATGATAGGAAGTGAAAAAGTTTAATTCTGCTAATTTTTGGAGTGTAGGGGAAAAATCATAATTTTGCCACCCGAGGACAAAATTTGAGATTTTGAGAGAATTTAGATCAAATTTGACAAATTGGAGAATGGTATGAGGATAAGGGATGAAAAATATGTCTATTGGAAATTTTTCAATTTTTGGGGCAAAAATGTAATTTTTCACTTTTACGGGGGCAAAAGTGTAAATTTCCAAAAAATTACTCCACAAGACTTTGGATAAGTCTGAGAAATTTATTTAAGCTATGGATATGTGGGACAAGTGTATGGTGAAAATTTGGAAACAAATGGATGAAATTTTAAAAATGGGCCAATGGGAAAGTGACACATGGCACTTTTTAATGATTTAATATTATTTTAATGAAAAGTCAGCCCATTTAAACCCCATATTAAGTAATGGCCAGCCATAAGGAGAAAAGAAGAGAGAAAATAGAGAGGAAAGGAAGAAAAGAGAAAAACCAAAGGAAAAGTAGAAAATTCAAAGGGGAATTCGCGTTTTTCGATCGTTTACGCGTCTAACGGTAAGATTTTTCGATTTTAGCTTGATTTCTACCTTTCCTATGCCTTTATTTCCATTTAGCATGCTTGAGGAGAGAGATCAAAAAGTGATA
>NC_030852.1:15179665-15202180 GCF_000208745.1 Theobroma cacao
TATCACCAACACTTGGTGTATTTATGGGCCACTTGTCATTGTAATTATTATTGTACATTATAACTTTGTAAATTATTGTATGTATGAATTTATTTTACTTCTAAGTTACAAAAGATTACTTACACGTGTTTCTATAAATATTGTTTTATATAAAAATGCTATATTTTTGTCTTTTGATTTACTTGAGCCGGAAACGATTGGAAATTGTTCAAAACTGATATGTAAGCCTTGCGGGGTTCCGATTGGTATTTCGGGTAATGAGTATCAATCAGGACGTCGCGATGGTTGTCATGGGCCTGAGGGAGGTTCCGGGTCGTGACAGTTGGCTTATATTTTGTATGACTTGAATGGATTATAAAGTAGCTGTTTAAACAACTGGATTTGTATGGGAATCTTTTGGTATGACAGGGGTAGACTAGCAATATAATGATTGAGGGAGGATATTCACCTTAGTGGCGTCGTTGGTCGCCTTGGATAATTATTAAGGATCGACGTAGAAAGTCATTAATGATACAAACAACTATAAAGCCTGACAAAGGATTACCAATTAATCTTGGAAAGGTGAAATTTTAAATCCCAATTACAATTACAGTTTGGAAGGATATGAGAGAAATCAATGAGGATATAGGTGACGCTTAGAATGGATGATGTGATTAAGTCAAGGATTGTAAAATTTAAGTTTAGAGGGAGTTACAAAATGATGCCATGATATTATAAGGTAATAATTGGGCACAAATATAGCCCAATGGAGTTAAATTATGGAACTTGGGAAAAAGGTGAAGTGTTGATTTAATAAAGATTATGAATGTAGTGCGTGGAGAAAGATGAACTATTTTCATGGCCATTTGTACTGAAAGTCAGCAAAACTATTTGAGTTACAAGACAAGAAAGACAATTAATCGTGAATGTTAAAGGATTGCGGAGTGTCATAAATGATAAATAATTTTGTGTGGAATTATATATTGAGAATTTGTTGCACAATATGGCAAGATTGTCCTAAGGTGGGACTTATTGGTCGAAGATAAATGTTAAAGGATAAAAGAAGCTTGAAAATATTGACTCATCTTAGTGCATATGATAAGCAAAAGAAAAGACACGCATGGTCATGAAAAATTATGGGATAGGCTTGAAGGAAAGCCAAATGGTTAAGCATGATCCCTGTAGTAACTTTAAAGATGGATGAACTTATATGTGGAAGAAATTTCCACTAGCCACAATGCTACAACACTAACTCTTTAGCGCTGCAGCATTGGAACTATCCCATGTCCAACAACCACGATGCTGCAGTACTAACTTTCCAACGTCGCAGCGCTAGGGACACCTCATGTCTAGGATGCATGAGCAAGATGGAAGTTGCACAATAATGAGCTTACAAGTTGAATTATGGTCATTGGTCATTAAGCTTTGTTATTTGGGAGTTTTAAATGTTCCGGAGAATGCTTACATGAATGAATTGAAAAGTTTCTTTATCGCCTTGTATATGGGCATATAATTAAAAGAGAAGTTGAAAGATTCTTGAGATGACTACATTAAGATAAGATATCGTGTGAAGTATTAGGATGGATAATATGTTGACTAAAGGAAAACCTTAAGAAATAAAAGAGACGAGAGATTAAGCCTTGCTAAAGGCTAAAGAGAAAGTGAGTGAAGAGTTAGATGAATATATGAGATATGGGTAAGGGATGTCAATACCAAGTGATGAAAGTGTGAATGAAGGATTACAAGGGTGGTATAGCAAATGGGTTTATGTAGAATATCGTTATGAGAATTTTCAATTCTTGTCTTGACTCAACTAAATGAAAAGGAATAGTAATAACCCAAGGCCAATTGTGTGGCACCCTAGAAACCTATGAAGATGAGTTAGGGATTGAATGAATGAGTACGGTATTTATATACCTTTAAGAATAAGTGCATGTCTATAGAACGATATGCTCGAGATGTTAAGGAGCAAATAAGAGACTAAGTGTTTCAGGAATGCACAAATATCTTTGAGAAGAAATTTCTAATCATACACGGCAAGTATAAAATGTGAAATTTTTGAAACTTGTTGAGGAGCCTAACGGCTAAGTCACGGGTTAAGTGATCACATGCAGTGAAACATGAGTTTAAGATAGGTATCCCCACGAAAATACTCAAAAGGAGTTCTGCTATGGATCTTATGAAAGCAAGCATTAATTTATGTGATTATAAAGAGGAAGTCGTAAGCTGAAAGTGAGATTCGCATTCACATTGAAAAGTACTTAAGGAGAACCTTGTTTCAAGTCTAGCAGTTCCAAGTACAAACTGCAGATTAGTCCAGGGAGAATCATGTCACATTAGTATGGAAGAATAGAACAAAGGATGGTTGAAAATAATTCGGATAATGAAATCCGATTATGAAAACTTCCTAAGGTAGTATGAAAATTGAAATTAAAAAATGCTTAAGGGATACACGATTTGAATCAGTTTAAGTTTTTAAGTGACTCATTAAAGTCGAAATGCAACAAGGATGTAATGTATATATTAGAGGTATGAAGAATAATTGAGAAATAAGGATGACTTTTAGAGATTGTGGTATTACATAAGATGCAATGATCAAGTAAGAGATAAATCTTTGAAGGATCAATGAGGTTATAAAGCATATACAAATACCGGATTGCAATTTAATGAAAATGACATTTGGAGAGTGAGATGTGATTAATGACATTGTGATGCAAGGATATATAGTACAATGAAACTTAAGCGTATAATTGGAAATGATAAGAAAAGAGTATGGGCATGAAAAGGATGTGAAGCTATGCGTAGGCATAATGAGAATTCTTATGGATTACTTAAGAGATAACTTATGGTAAGATGCGAGTGGAACGGTGATTTAAACATATAAAAAAGGTAATATGAAGTTGATTATACCCCAATGCTCATAGATTAAATATGAGAACGTTGACATGAACTATGAGGATTATTATATTGAATCTTGGATAGGGATGGGGATGAATAAATGAAGATGTAGTCCAAGGCAAGCGAACACATGGATCCCTATGCATAACGAGGAATGTTGAAATTTGGAAATGAATGTACACACGTATATGTGAAATTGATGACTTGGCCAACTGAGGTGAAGAATTGTTCTCAGTAATTTGAGATTTGAACTTTATGTATTTGATGAGTTGTATAGATGGTACAACAGCAAGAAGTCCCATTAGAAGTTGAACTATGATGATATAAGAAAGTTTGGGAAAAATAGTCAGAGAAATGAGATTAAAGAAATGTAATCCATAACGTGGGAATAATTGAAGTATGGGGCGTTAATGCAAGATAAACCTGAAGTATGTGGGAATAATTAGACGCATTAACCTTTTTCGACGTTGAGACTATGTATAGAAATGAATATGGCATGTTTATAATGTTGCAGGTTACATAATAGTGTATGGGGATAAGATGAATGAATGAATGTCGAGAAGTTTGGCAAAGAGTGAAATAATAAGATGGTGATTAGGCATACATAAGTAAGTATAATATGTGATTAAAATCGGTATGATTGAAATAGAGTTATGGTTTAAATTTAATGATAGTGATAAAGGCGTACTCAACATCTTAAAATAAGAGATAATGATCGTGAAGGCTACCATCGATTTGATTCTAAAGGATGATAACAGACATAAGTGAGCCATTCTAGTTGAATTGGAGATAAACGAGGTGAATGAATGATTGGAGGTTTGACAAGAATCAAAATAAAGATATGTTTGAGGTTAATGACGGAATTAAAGGCATACTTGGGATCTTAGTGATAAGAAAGAATAATTGAAAAGGGTACCATGGTTTTGACTTAAGGGTGATAATAGATATAAGTTACGTACCTTGACCTCGTAAAGTGTTCTAGTTAAATTCAAGATAATGAGGCCCGTAGATCAAAAATTCCTTACGAAGAAGGAAATGGAATATGATCATTGAGTGAGGTTAACGACTCGATGTTAAAAAGAATTCGAAGACGAATTCTATTTAAGTGAGGGAGACTATAATACCCCGTACTTTGATATGGTGACTAATAAAAACTTACTAGATGCCAATTGAGGTTAATTATGATGTTTAGAAATGATGAAAGATGAAAGGAATAGTTTGGGATAAAATATTCCGCACACAAGGAAATAATAATAAAATAATGATATTTTTATCGAAGAAGAATTTGTTAGATAAAAAGTGATTCGAAAGTCAATTGAGGCCTAATAAGGTATTTTGGGTACCAAGGAGACAGGAGGAGACAAGAGGAAATTTTTGAAATAAAATAATATTTTATTAATAAAATCATATTAAAATATTATTATTTTATTTATTGTCAAAATTTTTCATGAAGGAGTATATGGTCAATCTAAGTAGGGGAGAAGAAGAATGAGAGAATTTTAGAGAAAAATGATGTTAATGGGGCCGTGTGTCTTTATTAAGTAAAGATAGCGCGGGTAAATAAATATTTTAAATATTATGGGGACATTAATTTTAGAGTACAAACTTCATACTTTGTTTGTACATGTGTAAAAGAAGGTAATAGAAGGAAATTGGAGCTAAATGAATATTGGGAGGACTAAATTAAAATGGAAAAACAAAATGATATAGTTAAGGGCATTTTGGTAATTTTGCTAGAAATGGATAAACTTAAGCCATAAAAATCTAAGTTTATAGGATGTTCTTCAAATTTCCAACACTTCTTCTTCTTCTCTTTCCTCTCTCACATTCTCTCACCCCCCTTATGGAAGCTTGCCTTCAATTTCCACATATTTTCTTAAATTAACCCTGATTTTTCATGTTTTTGTGTACCCTTTCACAGAGTTCTTTGTGCTCTTCTATTTTTTCACCATAAAACCCTCAAAAACCTTTCCTTATTACACTCTCTCACTAGCTGGACATTTTAGAGAGAGAAAGTGAGATTTTCATGATAGTTTGAAAGATTTTGGAAAAGAAATTCAATTGTAAAGCTACCAAGGTGAGTAGTGAAATAGAGTTGATTTCTTTTTAGTTGTTGAGAATGGCTAGTGGCTAGATCGGTGAGTGTTTTGTAGTTGAGGTGGGTTATTCATTGTAGTGTGACTAGAATAGTGAAAATATATAGTCACTTAATGGTAGATGGAAGCTAGTTAAAAATAACTAGCAGAACATGATTTAGTGGATAGCTTTTAGAACTATAATTATGCAAATCGAATTGGTTGTGATGTTGTTGGGATGATATGTCCCAACGAGGCCCCACAATTCCATTTGGACCATTAGTGGAGGTTAGAGTCGAGTAAAGATTCAACAAATATCGGTGAGTGGACCTGCACTAAAATGTTTTGGGTAGATGTACATACGTTTGAGCGAACCACTTGAACTGTTTAAATTATCTTTTCTTCAAAATGCATGGGAACAAGCCTTTAGTGAAATGTTTTTGTGATGTGGAACATGATTGTGATGAATCTATGTACTTTTATATGATTATGATACGTATATAAAGATATATGATATATATATTGTTAAGTAATTTTGTATAATTGATGTAACCGCGTATGTGCGGAGTGGGCAGTGCACATGCCAATTGAGTGACAATGTTGGTATCAGAGCAAAGGGTTTAACCCGATCCCTGGAAACTCTCGCATGTGAATAGTGGTGAAGCGTGACTCTCCGCCCAAGGGCTTGTAGAGAGGGCTATCCCCTACAAGTGCTCTAATAGGTATCGTTTGTTGCCACCTCTGAAGGAGGAAAGGGCTGCTTGTAGCAAGGGTTGTCCCTTACATGTGGAGCCACCACTGAAGGAGGAAAGGGCTGCTTGTAACGAGGGTCGTCCCCTATGAGTGGCGCCCAACTGTGCATGTGTAGAGTGGGCAGTGCACATGCCAGTAATGATGCTGTCATGATATTTATAACCGTGCATGTGCGTGGTGAGCAATGCACATGCCGGTAATGATGCACATCAGCCGGGTGAGGTGATGGTGGTGTAAGTGCTTATATATATACATATTTACTATATAAAGATGTTTGGATTTAAAATGTGATTGCATTGACTGTTGAAAACTTGAGTATTGTCAATGTGTTCAATTTAATATGCAATGTGGCATGAGTGGATTTTTCCGGTGGCAGTGAAAGCCCCTTGGATTTTTATCTGGCCAGAATTTCGTTGCAGCGAGAATGCCTTTTCGCTGCGGTGAGAGTCAATCTATTGTGCTTGACTTGCTTGAAATCTACTAAAGTTTTCACATCTAAACGTCCTTGTTGTTCATGAGTCTTTTGTCATCAAGTAACTAAACAACCAAGGGTTTGAATGAGGGGTTTTTAAATAGAGATAAATTAAATTGCATTGTTTTGAACTTAAGTGCATCATGCTTTCTAAACCTTCCTTAACGTTGCTTGTTCCCTTCCTATGTTCACTCACTGAGTTTGTACTCACATTTTTAAAATTCATGTTTTAGGTTTTTCTGAGTCAAAGGTGATTGGACCCTAGGACGATGTGCTCCTCCCTATCCATGGCTCGGTAGGTTTACCGTGACATTAAATGTTAGCTACCGTGTCTAGAGTCACTCCGCTGACGGTCAAGTTATAATTACATGTATATGACTACTTGTTGTGAAATGCTGAGATTTACTTGTCAAATTATATGTATGTATATAGGTTGATGATGCCATTATGAATACATGACTGGGTTTTATGAGTTGTTTTCAAAGGAATTGTAATTGAGCATTATGAATTTCAGATTCTAAAGGAATATGGATTAGCGTATAAAATCATGTAAGTAGGCTTGCTTGGACTTGGTGGGCTGAGCCCATTGGTCCCTTGCGCCGGTCATGGCCTGAAAATTAGGCTATGACACATATTACATTTGGAATTTCTTGGAACCTCCCCCTATCTTGGTCAGTCTCTATGCCCTTGTTGATTATATTTAAGTATAAGTGAGATGGATGTAAGAGATGAATACGAACTTTGAAAATTCTCCCCCTCAATTTATGCATGAAGTTCAAAAATGTTTTCGAGGAAAAATTCAACAAATATAAGAGCATTTCAATTCTCACATACCTTTTCCTCCTTTTTGTTATATCAAAAAGGTTAAGAAATGTGAGCTTTAAGCGCTTAAACCCAAGCAACAATGGTTAGTGATAATCAATAAGGATATAAAAGCATTAAGTCCAATAATCTCTAAACTTTAAATCAAAATCATGAAATACATTTCCATGCAAGAAATATATTCTTTCATCGTAATATGAGAGCATTAAATCAAGATATATTTCCATTCAATATATAATCAAGCAAAGCATAGGGAATTATATTCATTTAGCATATCTAAGGGTCAATATGTGTAAGTAAGTCATGATATATTTCTACTCAAAATATTCAATTAAAGCATGAAGAAATATATTCAACCATTGTAATTAAAGCATAATATATGTCATCATAAAAAATGACACATATAGATATGCATTTATAAGCAAAGTGTGGACATTTCATCCTTTAAGTTCAAGTTGGATATGCATATATATATATATATAAACAAGCATAATCAAGTACAAAGCATTTATAAGTATGCACATAATGTGAACATGATGTGTGTGAGTAAGATGTGCGCAACTTATAGACTAGTATATTCACATATTTATTCGAACAAATAATCAAGTAATACATTGAGTGCACAACTAATTATGCAAATATGTTCACAAGTGTATTGTTGTGGATTTTAGCATGCAAGTGCATGTATTGCTAACAAGTAATATATTGAAGAGTTAAGTATCATTTCCACGAGGAACTGTTACCAAAATTCATTAATTACTAAAATTATAAGAATTTAATCTTATTCAAACACAAGATTTAAAGTTACGAAATAATAGTAGAATAAAACTAGCAAACATGAATGATAATTTGAACTTGAAAAAATCAATCAGATAAAACCTAGGATTACAATTTCCCTCAACACTTCATTTGAATACCTTCCACTCTCTTTTCACGTACTAAATGGATTGAGTTGTTAACCTAAAGTTCTAATTCAATTATACATATCTTCAAATAGTCTTATAAAAATATCTCCCTTAACAAATTCAGTATATTCCTATGAGAATTAGATTAAAGAAAGATTCATTAGGCTTAAACTCTATATTGGTTACGTATGACATGTAAGTATATTCTTATCTCACATGCAAATCAAATCATTCAATGAACTAAATGAATTTAAACACATGCTATTCCATTCATGGCTAACATTACATGCCTTTTTCCAATTTTATTTAGGTTACCAAATCAATTCAATTGGTGATTAGTCAATCAGAAGCATTAAACACAAGATTGAAATAAACAACTCAATTAACATTAATCATAAGAAAGAGAGAAGACTAAAAATCCAAATTACATGTTGTGTTCAATTGTAATCCTAACTGAAAACATAAACCAAGAAAGTTTCATGATCATTAACATTACAAGACAATCTAAGAAGAAAATGGGAAGAAGAGAAAATTAGAGATTGTCGGTCTTCAATCTTCCAAAGTCTCCCTTGTTTTCTTGTACGCTTGGTTGTTGCTCTTGCTTCAGAAAAACCTAAGTTAAAAAATGCCTCTGGTTTGCTCCAAAAATGACTTTTGTAAGCCTTCAAAAACACTATGCTTCTTGTAATAAAATATCGTGCCAACATTGCAGCCTTAACTTTTCCAGTGTTACGGCTCTAGACTCTTTGATTTAGTGCTAAGTACACTGCTAACGCCACGACACCAAACTTTTTAGGGCCATAATTCTAGGCTTGCTAGAAATTGGCTTGTTTTGTATTTTCTTCACAATTCGGAGTTCCTTTTGATTGTGAACCTTCAAAACATGCTAAGTTACTAACATAAGAAAATAAAAGTAATTAACATAAAACCTAACAAAAATCAACTAAAATCAAACTTGTCAAGCCCGGCTCTACAATATGTTTATTATGCCATTCTTACATAAGAATGCATGTTTGCTAACTTGGGTACCTCGAAAATCGTTAAAGGAAGGCAATGTACCAAATGGTACAATTAAGTTGAATTAAGCCTAGAACTAGTCCAAATAGAGATTTTAAGGTGAAATTGAGAATTTTAAAACCCCAAAATGACTTAAAATGGTGATTCAGAGTTCAAGGACCGATTTGGAGTCAAATTAGAATTTTCATGACCTAGGGGTCAAATGGTTATTTTGCCACCCAAGGTTACAATTGGAATATTGGAAGAAGTTTTTGATCAAGATTGACTATTTAGAACATAATTTGAGTTTAAGAAGTGAAAAATTTTAATTTCAGTATTTTTTCGAGCGTAAGGGCAAAATAGTCATTTTACCACCCCAAGGGCAAAATTGTAATTTTACATCACCCAACACTTGTCCAGCACATGGATTTTACCCAATATTATCATGACTAATTGAGGAAATTTATATGGTGGAGAGAGATTGCTTAATGGGTAAGTAAGACTCATGGACCAATGGAATGGTGACATGTGTCAAGTTTTCATCCATTTATTATTTAGCTTAAAAATCAACACAAAATCAGCCCATTTCTCTTCATATGGCCGGCCATAGCAAGAACAAAGGAAGAAAAGAATGAACAATAACCCTAGGGTGAAAATTTAAGAGAAAATTGGTCGATTTTAAGTAATCAAGCAATCAAAGGTAAAATTTCTTGATTTTGACTTGTAATATACCTTTCCCATACATCCTTTTGAATTTTCCATGGTTGAATCACAAGATATCATGAAGGATAATGTGCTGATCAAACCCTAGGAAAGAGAATTTGATGATGATTTAGATAGATTTTTAAGATATATGGATGTTTTAAGTTGTTTATGGTGTTAAGTGTAAGAATTAAGCTTGAAATTCACATATTCCTCATGAGTTCATCATTGGCTGAATCTTCCTTGTAGAGTGTTGATAGTGGATTTGATTTTTTTTCAAGTGAATTGGTTAGGAAAAGACGAATTATGGTGAAAAAATCAAGTAGAAAAAATCATAGTGTTGATGCACTCACCATGGCAGAAATTCTCAAGAAGAAATGTGAGGATGGTTTTGCTAAATTTTATGTTATTTGACTTGTGTTTAATGGTTTGTAGAATTCGAAGAAAAATGGAGTTAATTGGAGTTAAATTGGATGTATTGGCCAATTAATCGAGTGATAGATTGAATTAGGCCAATACCGTTTTATTTAGGTACACAATTGAATTTGTGTAGAACACCTTATTTAGATGATAATCCGAACAATTTGCATTCCATTTCATGCATTAGTATAAAGCCTGAATTGGTTTTATAACAATTTAGCACAAATGTAGGAAATGGCTTATTGTGCATTATGTCTAGGTGGTGAGCTTTCTTGCAAAAGTAAAGAGATAGTACCCGAGGATCAAGAATTGGAGTACTTGGAATTCGACTCCCGAAATAATGAGTAACCTTACTATTGTCTTAATTATCTAAAGTAGGTTTTATTCGTTTTTGTGAATTTTAATGAAAAATGAGTTTAAATGGTAAATCTTTATTTTTTATAAACAAAATGTGATTAAATGAAATGATTTTATAAATTTGTCTTGAAATTGAATGATGGTTTTGAAAATGGAGTAATTGGAGACTAATTGTTGTGTTGTAAATTATGGTTTGAATTGAATGGCTTATGATAATGTGGGCATGAGTGGTTGGATTTAGTAAATGTGCTAAAAAAGTATGAACTGTTGATTTGCCTTGAGAGGTTGTAAAACAAAATAATTGCCATGTCATGCTATTGAATTTTATTGAATTGGTAGGTTATATATTGGACGCTGCAGTGGACGCGGTTCCCTAGACCATCCTATTAGAGGGGCATGGTAACCCTATTATATTCTTACCTCGGTCAGAGAGGCGTGTAGGGTAACTCTCGAGGTATAACTTTAGAGTTCATTTCAGGCCAAACCACCACATGAGGGTGAACTCAGTTAACGCCAAGGAACGGCTATGTTTTCAAAATAAAAACATGATTTATGCATACATGACTTTTTAACAGCCTTGGCGGACTCGGTTGGGATAGTCCCAGGCCAAGGTATCCCTGATAACTGAGTATAAGAATGATTTTGGCACGAGCCAAATTTTTAAGAAATTCATAGGCCATGTTGATTACTCGATTTATATGAATTGATTTAATTTGGTTGAAGTGAGTTGAAAGGTGATGAATTGCAGTATGATGATATATTTTAATCTGTCTCCATTTACTCAGTTTTAGATATTTTAGATGGTATTTGTTTACTCACTAGGATTATATAATCTCACCACCCTTTTTTCCACCCATTTCAGGCTCAGGATAGTCGGTAGATAGCTCACTTTGTTGAGGGCTACAGTTGGATTTGCATCCTCAAAAACTTTAGGTTTACTACTTTTGATACTTTTGGTCATTCGTGGGCCCACGTGTCACTGTAAATTAAATCTTATGCTTTAGTTATCTGTATTACAGTATGTATGACTTTATTTAGCTTTTACGCTACAAAAATTATTTACCTGTAACTCTATAAATATTATTTTATAAGAAAATAGAATATTTTTATTATATTCAAATAGGTATAGTTTCACTTTAAAAGAATGTTTTAGACATCTAAACTTATTTTTTATTATGAAATATGTGTTTTCCACTCGCATACTACATTTTTAGCTGGTTTCGAGATTTTTGAGGAAAAATGACCAAAATACCGCTGCGTATTTGAAATTTCTTTTTGACTGTTTGTAAATTGAAATTGGTTCATATGACTTTAGAACATGATTTTAGTAACTAATACTCTCAGGGGAAGCGAGAAAAATTGATGTTAAGCCTTGCGAGGTTTCGATTGGCATTCTGGGTAATGAATGTCTATCGGGACGTCGCGGCTGTTGTCACGAGCTCGATGGGAGTTTCGGATCAGAACAATTAGAGTGGTATCAGAGCTTTTGGTTTTAAAGTTTAGAGCTTTTGGGTTTAAAGTTGTTTTAAAAACTACAGTGTCAGTGTGGCCCAAGTTAAGTTAAGTTAAGTTAGGTTTGATAGAATAGAATACGTGCATTTGCATATAGAATTTGGAGTTGTTTAGACTCGTTCTGTTTCTTGTTATAGATCTTATGGGAGCATAAGTCATAGATAGGGAGCTATATGAACTCCTGTTCCCAGTAATCTACTTCCTTGTTAATGTCATGCAAAGGTCATAAGTAGGGCCGTTGTCCGGGTTTAAGATGCTGCTCGTGACACGAGCTAGTGTTAGAGAGATCTTAAAACGAATGCTCCTAATGAAAGATTAATGAAATGATATATCCCTCCAATTAAGGATCGAGAAATTTGGAGTTGGACTAATAGGTTGTGATAATTTATTCATTTGGTGGAGTTATAATTGAACTCATGGTTGTCAATTGGAAAAAGATTTAGGGACTATGGATTGTATTGGGGTTTATATAAAGGAGCACGTGTGATAATGGTAATAAGGGGCACACTTTGATTAGAATGAATAGTGATGGTTGTAATTCACTTGGAGTGTATAAATTAAGCATTGAGGTAAGAGTCAACCCATACTTATGTGCATGAAGATAAGAACACTATGTCAATTGAGCTTGTTATGCCCATATAAAAGTGGTGTTGGGATTTTGAAATATTTTATATGTGAATATGTGTTGAATAGGTACAGCAGCTTAGAGGGAATTGGTGTTGAATTCAATTAAGGGATTGTGAGATTTCAAGAATTGATTGGACCTATTATAGTTCATGGATATAAGCACGTGAATTAACTCGAGAGTGAGTATCAATGATTACTATAATTGATGTGTGGTCATGAAGTAAGAAGTTAGTAAACAAATCTACTCTAAGGATGAGCTTGAACTTTGCTATGCATATTAGGGGGAGCCAAAGGATTAAAGGACTAGATGTGGAATTGGCAGCTTAAGGTTAAATGACTTGGAAATGTCGAATCTAGTCTAAGTGCCATATGAAGTTCTATAATTAAGATTTATATACGAATTACTTGGAAGATTAATTTCAAAGTTTATTCGGTTCAAAGTGTGGCCTATGATACGAATGATCAGTCTTGAAGGTGATCTCCCCAAAGTAAGGAATTTAGAAAATGTTGATGTTTGGATATACTCTAAGAGAGAGAACTTCTACATCTTAAGTTTAGGACAACTTTGATCTTATGATCCCAAAGGCAAGGTGTAATAACTAAGTAAATTATTCACTTAATAAATGTGATTGTTTGTTGATGAATAAAGTCAAGATCTTAACATTTAATGGTGTACAATTTGATAATTATGTATTGAAGAGTTATTTGGAGACAATTCCTTCATCAAATTTGCACTAAATGCTATGGTAAAGGCATATCAATGTTAATGTGGAAATGTATCCAGGAACGATCTTAACATACCACCAAAGGAGAATTAAACATGTTGAAATTAATGTTCTAATAGTGTGCATATGATAGAAAGCTAGTTTGTAAGTTGTAGTTTTCATGATCATGAAATATATAAAGATTATCAATATATGGACATACACTTGGAGTTGTAATTTACAAGTTTGGAGTATTTAAGATATGATTAAATGGAATTAGCATTAGTTAAGGTACGTAAATCTTTTAATTAATTTCTGTGGAGTATGCATGATAGTAGAATGGAGGAACATAGTGCCGTGATACTATATGGTGAAGTTACGATACAATATGGAAAGAGTATTCTAAAGTGAGATTTATTGATTATTGACAAGTGTTATAGGATGAGATGAATTTGAAAATATCGACTTTACCTATTATATGTGATAAGCACAAGAAGATATAAATGGTTATGGAAATTGTAACGTAAGCTTCGAGGGAAACCAAACGGTTGAGAATGATTAGTGTAGTAACCTTAAATATAGATGAATAACATTGATTAAGTAAACTCTAACAGCCACCGTGTCGTAGTGCTAAGAACACTTCATGTCTAGGACGCATGAATAAAATGAGACAGATGTGAAGTTGAACTTACGAGTTGACCTAAAGTTATTGAACTTGATTCTAAGTTTTGTTAACTGGAGTTTTAAGGTTTTGGAAGGTATCGATATGAATGAGTTAAAGCTGAAATGGTTAAAGGCGTTCCCTTTGGGGGGGAGCAAAAGGTTTGGGGTTCGAAACTTGGTGAGAAGGTCCTACAGGGCCTATCATGCCGCCTTTAGGCACAGGGTTCTGAGTAAGTCAAGTGATGGGGATCCAAATGTAACAATACCTTGGAGTGGGCCCCGAAGGGGATGCCACATAAATGGCTAAGTTACGGGTTAAGTGATCACATGTTGTGAGACATAAGTTTAAGATAGATATCCCCAAAGAAATACTCAAGAGAAGTTCTACCATGGATCTCGTGAAAGCAAGCACTAAGTTATGTGGTTATAAAAAAGAAGCTGTAAGTTGAGAGTGATATTCATATTAACATTGAAAGGTACTTGAGGAGAATCTAGTTTCAAGTTTTGCAATTTCAAGTGCAATTTATAAATTGGCTAAGGGAGAATGATATTATGTTCATATGAAAGAGTGGAATAAAGGATGATTGAAGTTGACCTTGATAATGAAGTCAGATAATGAAACTTTCCAAATATATTATGTAAAATTGGAATTCGAAAATGCTTGAGGCATACATGATTCAAATGAGTCTGAGTCTTAAGTGAGAAATCAATATCGAAATGCAATAAGGATACAATATATGTAAGGCATGAAAGATAATCGAGGAATAAGGATGACTCTTAGGAATTATGGTATTGCATAACATGCAATGATCAAGTCAAGGAAAATTTTTGAAGTATCAATGGGATTATAAAGCATACATGCATAATAGATTATAGTTCAATGGAGATGACATTATGATGCAATGATATATAGTACAAGGAAACTTAAGCATATAATTGGAAATGATAAAAAGAGAGTATAAGTATGTAAATGATGTGGAACTATGCACAGGCATGATGAGAATTTGTATGAATTATGAAGATTATTTTACTGAATTTTGGTTATGGATGGGAATGAACAAAGAGAAATTAGTCTGAAGCCATTTGAAAATAGAGACCCGTATACATAATGAGGAATATGGACATTTGAATGTGCGTGTATACGTACGTGTGGAGTTAGTGATGTACCCAACTAAAATGAAGAATGGTTTTAGTGGTTTGAGATTTGAACTCAATATATTTGATGAATGTATAGGTAATGTAACGATCAAGAATCTTATCAGAAGTCAATTTATGGTAACCTAAGGAATTTTGGGGAAATAGTTAAGGGAATGTAATCTATAGTGCGATTAAGCCATATGAGATGGATTAATAGGATTAAGAAGATTGAAATTTCCTAAATGCAAGGTAAACATGAAGTATATGGAAATAATTGAAGCCATTTATTTTCCCTAACATTGAGGATATGTATAAGAATGAGTATGACATGTTAATGATACTGTAAACTACACAATATTGTATGAGGATGGAATGAATGAATGAAAGTCAAGAAGTTTGATATGGAATGAAGTAATAAGATAGAGATTGGTATACATAAATAAGAATAAAATGCGATTGAAATTGGTATGATTGAGATGGAGTTATGGTTCAAGTTTAATGATAGTAATAGAAGCATGCTTGGTGTCTCGATATAAGAGATCATGATTGTGAAGGTTACTGTTGATCTGATTTAAAGGATAATATAGACATAAGTGAAGTACTCGAGTTGAATTGGAGGTAAATGAGGTGAACAAATCAAAATTTCCTATAAAGCAGAGGACATAAGAAGTCGAGCATTAGATGAGAAAACAATACCCCCACATTTTCTCTTAGTTCAGTAAATGAAATTTTGAGGTCAAAATTTTATTTTAAGGGGGGTAGTGCTATCAAGCTCGGCTCTACAATATGTTTATTATGCCATTCTTACATAAGAATGCATGTTTGCTTACTTGGGTACCTTGGAAATCGTTAAAGGACGGTAATGTACCAAATGGTACAATTAAGTTGAATTAAGCCTCGAACTAGTCCAAATAGAGATTTTAAGGTGAAATTGAGAATTTTAAAACCCCAAAATGACTTAAAATGGTGATTCGGAGTTCGAGGACCAATTTGGAGTCTAATTAGAATTTTCATGACCTAGAGGTAAAATTGTCTTTTTGCCACCCGAGGTTAAAATTGGTATGTTGGAAGAAGTTTTTTTATCAAGATTAACTATTTAGAACATAAATTGAGTTTGAGAAGTAAAAAAATTTAATTTCGGCATTTTTTCGAGCATAAGGGCAACATAGTCATTTTGCCACCCCAGGGGCAAAATTGTAATTTTACACCACCCAACACTTGTCCAGCACATGGATTTTACCCAATATTATCATGGATAATTGAGGAAATTTATATGGTGGAGAGAGATTGCTTAATGGGTAAGTATGACACATGGTCAAGTTTTCATCCATTTATTATTTACCTTAAAAATCAGCACAAAATCAGCCCATTTCTCTTCATATGGCCGACCATAGCAAAAATAAAGGAAGAAAAGAAAGAACAAGAACCCTAGGGTGAAAATTTAAGAGAAAATTGGTGGATTTCAAGTAATCAAGCAATCAAAAGTAAAATTTCTTGATTTTGACTTGTGATCTACCTTTTCCATACATTCTTTTGCATTTTCCATGGTTGAATCACAAGATATCATGAAGGATAGTGTGTTGATCAAACCCTAGGAGAGAGAATTTGATGATGATTTAGATAGATTTTTAAAATATATGGATGTTTTTAGTTGTTTATGGTGTTAAGTGTAAGAATTAAGCTTGAAATTGACATATTCCTCATGAGTTCATCATTGGCTGAATCTTCCTTGTAGAGTGTTGATGGTGGATTTGATTTTATTTCAAGTGAATTGGTTAAGATATGATGAATTATGGTGAGAAAATCAAGTAGGAAAAATCATAGTGTTGATGCTCTCACTATGGCTGAAATTCTCAAGAAGAAATGTGAGGATGGTTTTGCTAAATTTTATGTTATTTGACTTGTGTTTGATGGTTTGGGGAATTCGAAGAAAAATGGAGTTAATTGGAGTTAAATTGGACGTATTGGCCAATTAATCGGGTGATAGATCGAATTAGGCCAATACCATTTTATTTAGGTACACAATTGAATTTGTGTAGAACACCGTGTTTAAACGATAATCCGAACAATTTGCATTCCATTTCATGCATTAGTATAAAGCTCGAATTGGTTTTATAACAATATAGCACAAATGTAGTAAATGGCTTATTGTGCATTATGTCTAGGTGGTGAGCTTTCTGGCAAAATTAAAGAGATAGTACCTGAGGATCAAGAATCGGAGTACTCAGAATTTGACTCTTGAAATAGTGAGTAACCTTACTATCGTCTTAATTATCTAAAGTAGTTTTTATTCGTTTTTGTGAATTTTATGGAAAATGAGTTTAAATGGTAAATCTTTATTTTTTATAAACAAAATGTGATTAAATGAAATGATTTTATAAAATTGTCTTGAAATTGAATGATGGTTTTTAAAATGGAGTAATTGGAGACTAATTGTTGTATTGTAAATTATGGTTTGAATTGAATGGCTTATGAAATTTGGTAAATGTGCTGAAAAGTATGAACTGTTGATTTGCCTTGAGAGGTTGTAAAACAAAATAATTACCATGTCATGCTGTTGAATTTTATTGAATTGGTGGGTTATATATTGGTAGCTGCAATGGACGGGTTCTGTGGACCAGCCTATTAGAGGGGCACGGTAACCCCATTATATTCTTACCTCGATCGGAGAGGCGTGTAGGGTAACTCTTGAGGTACAACTTTAGAGTTCACTTCACGCCAAACCACCACGTAAGGGTGAACTCAGCCAACGCCAAGGAACGACTATGTTTTCAAAATAAAAACATGATTTATGCGTACATGACTTTTTAATAGCCTTGGCGGACTCGGTTTGTCACGACCCGGTATTCCCCTCGAGCCCGTGACAACCGTCGCGGTGTCCCGGTAGACACTTATTGCCCGAAATGTCAACCCGAAATCCCGCAAGGCTTTACTATCAGTTTCTCTGTTCCCTTGTGAGCAACCATTGTCAAATATCGTGTTCTAAAAGATTTTAAGCTGTTTCCAACTTTAAACAAATAAAATATTAATTTTTCGTCTCACAGGGATAATTTGGTCATTTTTCTCAAAAATTTTGAAACTGGCTAAAACGTAATATACAAGTACAAAACACACAATTCATATTCAAAAATGAGTTTAAAAGTCTAAAATCTTCATTTAAAACGAAATTATGGTTATTTGAATATAATAAGAAAATAAAAGAAATATTAAGTAAAATATTCTATTTTCTTATAAAACAATATTTATAGAGTTATACGTGAATAATTTTTATAACGTAAAAGCTAAATAAATTTATACATACTTAAATACAGTAAGCCAAAATATTTAATTTAATTTACAATAACAAGAGTGCCCCCGAATAAACAAAAGTAAAGAGGACTGTGAACCTACGGTTTGGAAAATGCAGATCCCACTGTAGTCCTCGATGAGATCAGCTATCTACAGTCTATACTGAACCTGAAATGGGTGGAAAGGAGGGTGGTGAGATTATAAAATCCCAATGAGTAAACAAACATCATCATAAACATCTAGAGTTGAGTACATGGAGACAATAAAGTAAATCATCATAAACTGGGTTATAGCATTAGAACACATTTTGTTCAAAACACGTAAAGAGGCTTATGAATCTCATAAAAATCTAGGCTTGTGCCATAAATCCATTCTCGGGGACACCTTGGCCGAGGCATCCTACCGAGACCGCCAAGGCTATTAAAATTCACATTTCACATAAATCATGTTTTTGTTTTGAAAACATAGCCGTTCCTTGGCGTTGGCTGAGTTCCCCCTCACGTGGTGGTTTAGCGTGAAGTGAACCCTAAACTTTACCCCAGGAGATACCCTACGCGCCTCTCCGTTCGAGGTAAGAATATAATGGGGTTTACCGTGCCCCTCTAAAAGGCTGGTCCACAGAAACCCCCTACTGCAGTGATTAATTAATATATAATCCACCATATAATAAAACTCAATAACATGATATGGCAATTTTGTAATTCGTAGTTTTTCAAGGTAACCAAACAATTCGCATTTCAATACAATTGCCAACTAGCCAATCATGCTCGATTTATCATAAGCCAGTTAATTTAAACAATCAAATTGCCACAATTAACAGTCTCCGTGTACTCTATTTTTCAAAATCACTATTAATTTCAAAACAATTTATAATTTAATTTCATTGAAACTCATTTATTCATAAAACATGAAAATTTATCTTTTTAAATTCCTTTTTCCATAGAATTCATGAAAGCATCTAAAAACCACCCTAGATAATTAAAATGACAGTAAGTTTACTCACAATGTCTAGAATGCAGACTTTCGAAGCACTCTGTCTACTGGTCCTCGGATGCAATTTCCTTGCCTTTATCGGAGGACTCACCACCTTGACACAGTACAAAATCGAGAGTTTCACCAAGTTGGTACTAAATCAAAATTAAACTAATTTAGACTACCAATGCATGATATGGAATGCAAAAATGCACTGGTAACTATCTAAACCCGGTATTGGCCTAATTCGTCTTATCACCCGATTAAATTCCTAACGGGTCCGTTTAAACTCCAATTTAATTCTTTTCAGTTTCTATACCTCAATTGCACCCAAATTAACTTAATGTCCCTCAGTGTGGTGCAAATTATCAGTCCCAACAGCAAATTACGAAAATACCCCTAGTGGGTAAAAATTCGTATTTTTGCTCCGAAAATTCCCATTATTTTTCTAGGCTCATAATTCATTATTCCTTAACCAATTCTCCTAGAATAAAATCAAACTCATCCTCACTCACTACATGGTAAATTCAGCCATTAATGGTTGGGGGAGAAAATAAATTCTTTTCTTGTTGTTTTGTTTCTAAATATGCTAAACTAACTAAAAACACTAACATAAATTAAAATCAAATAAATCCAACAACTTTCTCTCTCCTAACCCATTTTTTCAGAATTGAATTCATCATGAAAACATGTAATTTAATCATGGAAAATAAAGAGAAATGCTTGGGAATAAGAAAACTCAAGCTTAATAAAAAAAACTCACCTTTTTCACTTAATTTCCTTGAAAATTCACACTTTTTCTTTGATTTTCTCTCTCTAGGGTTTTGTTTTTGTTTTCTCTCTCTTCTTGCTGGTTTGGCCGGCCATGGGGTGGAAGATGGGCTGATTTTGTGCCTTTTAAAAAGGAAAATAATAAATTAATAAAGGCATGACACATGGCATCATGTCATTGGCCCGTTTTTAAAATTTTAAAAATTTAAACATTTTATCTCCACCACATGTTTAGTCAAGGGTCAAAGATGAAGACAAAGGAAGACCATGTGCTGGAAAAAATAACCTGGTGGTGGAAAATTACAATTTTGCCCCTGAGGTGGCAAAATTACCATTTTACCCCTATACTCCAAATTATACCGAAATTAAAATTTTTCACTTCTAAACCTCAAATCATACTTCAATAAGTCAAAATATACTCTAATAAGTCAAATGGCGCCAAAAAATTCTTTTTTAAAATTCCCATTTTGTCCCCAAGTGGCAAATGACCATTTTGCCCCTAGTTACTGAAAATTCCGATTTGACTCCAAATTGATCCTCAAACTCCAAATTACCATTTTAAGTTATCCATGAACTGTGAAACTCTTAATCTCACCTTAAAATTCCTATTTGATCTAGTTCGAGGATTAAATAAACTTTGTTGTACCTCTAGGTACAATACCGACTTTTGTAAATTTTTCGGGACTCTCCTAGCATGCAATCATGCTATCATCACATGTAAGTCATGAATAGTATTTTATAAGGTCGGGCTTTACACGGTTGGGATAGCCCCAGGCCAAGGTATCCCTGATAACTGAGTATAAGAATGATTTTGGCACGAGCCAAAGTTTTAAGAAATTCATAAGCCATGTTGATTACTCAATTTATATGAATTGATTTTATTTGGTTGAAATGAGTTGAAAGGTGATGAATTACAATATGATGATCTATTTTAATCTGTCTTCATTTACTTAGTTTTAGATATTTTAGATGGTATTTATTTACTCACTAAGATTATATAATCTCACCACCCTCCTTTCCACCCATTTCAGGCTCAGGATAGTCGGTAGATAGCTCACTTTGTTGAGGGCTACTGTTAGACTTGCATCCTAAAAAATTGTAAGTTTACCGCTTTTGATAGTTTTGGTCGTTCGTGGGCCCACGTGTCACTATTAATTAAATCTTATGCTTTGGTTATCTGTATTACAGTATGTATGAATTTATTTAGCTGTTATGCTACAAAAATTATTTACCTGTAACTCTATAAATATTGTTTTATAAGAAAATAGAATATTTTATTGAATATTTTTATTATATTCAAATAGGTATAGTTTCACTTTAAATTAAAGTTTTTGTGATACCCCATATTTTGAAACAGTGATTAATAAAGTTGATCAGATGCAAATTGAGGTGAATTATAATGTTTAAAAGTGATGAAAGATGAAAGGAATAGTTTAGGATAAAATATTTTGCACTCGAAAAAATAATAATAAAATAATAATATTTTTATCGAAAGAGAATTTGTGAGATCAAAAGTAATTCGGAAGTCAATTGAGATATAATAAGGTATTTTAGGTACCAAGGAGACAAAAGGAAATTTTTAGAATAAAATAATATTTTATTAATAAAATAATATTAAAATATTAATATTTAACCGGATGTCGAAATCAAAATCAGTTATGAAGAAGGATCATACGGTTGATCGAAATGGGGGAGAAGTGTGAGACCTTATCAAGCTCGATTAAAAGACGGTATTGTATCGAGTGGTACAACTAAGTTAAATCGAGCCTTGAACTAGTTCAAATAGAAATTCTAAGAGGAATTTGAAAATTTTAAAACCAACAGAATGGCTTAGAATAGTGATTTGGAGTTCAAGGTCTAGTTTGGAGTCCATCAGAAAATTGACCAATTAGGGACAAAACGGTCATTTTACCATTTGATGATTAAATGGAGATTTTTAGCCAAGATTTGATCACATTTGACCAAGAATAATTATATGAAATATAATTATGATTATTGGAGTATAAAATGATGTTTAGTAGTAAAAAATTGTGATTCTTGGTATTTATGGAGCAGAAGGGCAAAATGGTAATTTTGCCACTAGTGGACTAAACGAAAAATTTTTTAAACAATTTTTGCCCCATTTGGTTAATATTGATCAATATTAGTGTTATTTTAGGTTGAAAAGTAGAAATAATGAGATTCCGGTACATTTCGGAGTATAAGGGTAAAATCATAATTTTTTTATCTCGGGGGCAAATCAGTAAAATTTTTGGCCCAGCACTTGTCAAGACCAAGGGATTTTAATTGTGGTAGGATTGGATAAATACCAGAATATTTGTGGTGGAAAATTAAGAAGAAAAAGTCAAAAAGTTAAAAATTTGGCCAATAAGCATGTGACACATGGCATGCTTGATTATTTTATTATTTTCTATAGAAATCAGCCCATTAAATCCCCAATTCCCTCACCATATTCGGCCTAG